>NC_143502.1:29383712-29686742 GCF_051622355.1 Phaseolus vulgaris
AGATACACACGTTTTTATACTGGTTCACTCATACAGAGCTACATCCAGTCTCACCTTACCCCAAGGTGGAATTCACTAAAAAACAGTGCCAATTACTTACAAAACCAGCAGTTCTTGAACCCTACAAGAACACCACATACAATGCTGAAAAACCCTATTTCAGCACACCTTGCACTCCAAGAAACCCTATCAAGGAGTGACTAACACTTACACCTTTACAAAACAGAATAAAGGAAAGATTACACCTGAAAAGAAGATGCAAGAACTCAAAACCAGTAGTTCAATTTGCTGCAGAAACTGCACCAGCACCTTCACCAAGATTCAAGGTTTCCTAGAACAAGCACACTTGAAAATCTCTTTGGAAAACCTTTCAAAAACTCTTTCAATCCTTCTTCTCACATGGAAATTGTTTGATCTCTGTCAAAAGCGTAATTCCTCAGCACCTATTCATGTGAGAGAGACTTTTCTTTATATAGAAAACAGTTTCTAACTTCTTTTCAAAAAACAGTTGAAAAGCAGTTAAGAAAATAACAGATTCAGTTTTGAACCTAACAGATTTATTTTGTGAAAACTGCCAACTCAGCTTAACAGAAATAACTGTCTGAGTGGTACCTTTGGAGCCCTAACTAACTTGTGAAAAACCTTTCAACTCACCAAGGAATAAACCTGTTCTTTCACAGTAAAACAGATTGAAGTATCACACACAGGCCAGCTCATCTTAACTGAAATAACGAACTGAGCTTTCCCTTGGTGCCTTAACAGAAATTTAGAAAAGCCTTTTAACAGAGAAGAAATAAACAGATTCTTTCTCCATAAAACAGATTTATTTGTGTACTGTTTTAAAACTGTTAAAACCATTTTAAAAAGCTTTTCAAAAACCATTAAACGAAAGCCTTTTTAACAGAGAAGAAATAAACAGATTTATTTGTGTACTGTTTTAAAACTGTTAAAAACATTTCAAAAGACTTTTCAAAAACCATTTAACCACACCATGTGCTTGATCTAGACTTGGTTAGGCATCTAGGATAGGTTACACAGCAAAAGGCAATCATACACACTGACAAGCCTAATTACATACGAATCTAAAAACCTATTACAATCTTCAAAGCACCCAAGCCATTTTCTTCATCAAACACACATCAAGCCTTGGTAGGGAAGAAGCTTCCTCCAGCTTCAACATAAATGTCTCTAGTTAATTACTAAAATAGATCAAACTTACCTGTTATAGTTTAGTTTCATCACAACAACAATAAACCATATCTACTAGTAACACAATTATTACAATTAAGTCTAATAACAATAATGAATCAAAATAAGGGTTAAGCACTATTATTTAATATTTTAATATCTAATTAATATTTAGTATTAAATTGTAAACAAATAATTTAGGCTAGTCCTCAACAAAATATCCAATAATCTAAGCTAGTATTAAATGACGGGGATAGAATTTTTGTCCACAATTTTTAGAAAATTGTCAACCGTAGATGACAAAATTAGAAATTCAGAAAAAATGGTGCAAAATTTGATCTTGTACAGGCTTGAACCCACATCCTTTGTAAGATCACTGCCAAAGACAAATTAATACGGTGATTTCTTCCTACACCCCCATAGCTTCTCCTCACACCTATAGATAAGGTGTTTAAAAAATACATTTGGAACTATTGAATTTGGGAAGGTATTTTTGGATCTAGAAATACTTTCTTGATTCTACAATTTATTTATAATGTGTTTTTTTTTTCTATTTACACATCTTATATGGTAGTATACCGATCAGTCCTCGGACTTGGGTGTTGACCACAGTCATGGTGGGGCCCCGAAGGCTGGGTCCACTGGGAGGTTGGCAGGACGGGCCAAAGTCTCAATAAGCTCACGGATAAGGGCAGCTGAGGAGGGGGCGACGTCAAGGCGCGGGGCATGGAGGTCTCAGACCTCGACAATCCAAACAGTAGAGCTGAGCCGAAAAAGGGTGGTTTCCAAGCCACACTCCAGTTATCAGTAGGGGAGAAACCTAGATCACCAAGCGCCCATGCATGGGGTGTGGACGACACGGTGGGGTGTGCCACAATCAAAGAGCCACTTGGAAAGAGACGACTCGTAAGGGTCACGTCCCAGGGGTGATCTGCATGCATGACACGTGAATAAGATAGGGAACTCCCAGGGCGGCTGACCCAGAGATTTGGGGCATGAGTTGGCACCCAAGTGGTCATCTCGCGGAGGTTGCACTCCAATGAAGAGGGTCTTGCACACTCAATGGCCCTAAGAGTGGGTAATAATGATGCTAAGACGCACCTACAGTAAGCCTAAGTCACAGTTAGCGAAGGGAACATAAACACTAAAGGATATATAAAGGGTAACAACCAACAGAATAAGGTACACATTTCTAGTGCAAATAACACATAGAGAAATTACACACACAGAGCTCTCAGAGTTGAGAGTTGTTGGTGTTTCTTTGCCCGGTGTTTGACTTGAGCGTCAGAGTGCAAACGGCCGCGAGGGCGCACGTTGTCTCTTTGTTTTTAGGTGATCCACAAGGAGGAAAGCAGTGTGAGAAGAGGAGGGAGTCGTGGACGTGAAGGTTATTGCGAGTGCACAAAGACGTTGGGCTAACCGGCGGGAACAGGTAGAAATCTATAAATACCTTCCACATTTTATAATTCAAAATATTTTTTTAAAGAAAGTGAGGGTGTTTGGATTGGAGTATGTTAGGGTGGATGTGTGAGGAAAGTTTATGGGAGTTTGTAAGTGATGTGATGGTTGTGAGGGAATTTTAATTTTTTTTAAAGGTGTGAAATGTTACTTTACAGATTTACCCTAACCTATTAAAAAAATTAATAGTAAAATGAGTTGTTTTTGTTTAAAAATGAACAACTTTCATATATTTCGTAGATTTAAATATTATAAAAAAAAAATATGTTAAATGTAAATATGTATAATATAAAAATTATAATTAGAAAAAAAATATGTATTCAACAAATTAAATAAAAACAGAACTTCAAGTAATTTCTTTAAAATATTAAACATGTTCTATAAAATTGAAAAATAAATCAAATCTTATATAAATAAAAAAAAATATTATTTTTTAATATTAAAAATCCTGTAGTAATGAAAAATAAAAAATACTATTAACAATAGAAAAAAAAATCATAAAAAATTATAATAAATAAATTATAACTCATAAACATCATAACTATACGTAGAAATATATTAATATAAACACAACAACAAATTAAATAAAAACATAACTTCAAATAATTTCTTTAAATATTAAGCATATACTATAAAATTAAAAAATAAATCACATTTTATATAAATAGAAAATTACTATTTTTTAATATTAAAAAACCTCACAATAAAGCAGTCTAAAAAATACTACAGCAACAAAAATATAACTTAATTAACCATAAAAAAGGATTTCATAAAAAATTATAATAAAAAATAAGGATAAAATTAAGTGAAAAATGTTTAGTATTGGTGATGTCCATGATCCAACCGAGGGAATATTCTCAATGTTAATTAGATATAGTATATTTTTTTCTTTAAACAAAACTAAATCCAACCACATTTAATAAAATATCTTATTAGAACTTGAAAAATAGGTATAACCTGATTTACTCTAATAACTAATATATAAATGGAAAATTTTATTTAACTATATTTTTTTTACACTGGTTTATCATTATTTACATAATTATATTTTATAAAATAATAAACAAACTTAAAACTTCCTTAAAATTTATGATGATTTGTTTCTTCATTTTATACATATATATAAATATATATATATATATATATATTAAACATTGTACAATAATTTTTTTAAAATACTATTACATTCAAATGAAGCATTGTGACACATGTAAATGAGGGTAAATTTGGAAATAAGGGATGCTGACATGGTTTTCCCTCTACATCTCTTCATTTTCAGAGGAGAGGATATTGACTGTTCACAGGTATATCATCTCCCTCTCTTCCCCACACAACCACAGATCCAAATAGCTTATATCCCCTCACTTCTTTGCCTGTGAAGCAAACAGGTACATCCATAGAATCAAACAGGGGGTTAGTGTGTGTTTGGATTGCAGAGTGGATGTGTGAGGATGTGAAAAGAAAGTGAGGTTGTTTGGATTGGAGTATGTTAGAGAGGATGTGTGAGAAAAGTTTATGGGAGTTTGTAATTGATAAGATGGTTGTGAGGGAGTTTTATTTTTTTTTTGAAATTGTTAAATGTTACTTTACAAATTTATACTTGCCTATTAAATTTTTTTAATAATGAAATGAGTTATTTTTGTTTAAAAATAAACAACTTTCACATATTTCGTAGAAAAAAAATGTATTCAACAAATTAAATAAAAATAAAAATTCAAATAATTTCTTAAAATATTAAACATGCATTATAAAATTAGAAAATAAATCAGATTTTATATAAATAAAAGATAATATTTGTTATTATTAAAAACCATATAGTAATAAAAAATACTAAAAAAATAACTTAATTAACAATAGAAAATAATTTCATAAAAACTATTATCAAATAAATTACAAACTCATAAACATAATAATTATAAAAAAAATATATTAATATAAATGCAACAACAAATTAAATAAAAAGAGAACTTCAAATAATTTCTTAAAATATTAAATATATACTATAAAATTAGAAAAATAAATCACATTATATAAATAAATAAAAAATACTGTTTTTTAATATTAAAAACCCTTGCAGATGAATGAGGGTAAATTCGGAAATAACACATGTTGATGTGACTCCTCTATATCTCTTCATTTTGAGGGGAGAGAATATTTAGTGTTCATAGATATATTCTCTCCTCCTCTTCCATGCAAAACCCTGGATCCAAACCATTGATATCCTCTCACTTCTTTCCTTGTGAATAGTACATCCATGGAAGCAAACAGAGCCTTAAGCTTCTACAAGTTGAAAACAGTGAACAACAATGTCCCTATCTTCCTACCCCATACAACCAAATTTGTATCCTATCAAACTGCTAATCAACTAAGACTAGTCATGAAATAGGAACATGTAGTTGAGTTGAATATAGAAAAAACAAGCATTATACAAATTTAAACCTCAAATCCAAATTCGAACGAGACTTCTACATTTAATCATACCTCAATGGTCTCAAGTACTCTAATGGATACATAACCCAATTAGTATATGAGAAATTAGGGTTAGGTGTCTTGTTTTTCATTCAAGTCCATGCCCTAAGCTGAACCACATGGAATATTTCCTTTTCATCCATCCTCTCATCCTTCAACACTATTGCATTCCTAAGCTCCGACAGAGTCCAAATTATTGTTATCCACATTCCTTTCCGCACCTTATTTCCTTTTAAGGTGATATATTAAAATGTTGTAAGTAAAACATAGGAATATTGTGCTGAACAAAGAAGATGCCCACCATCTAAAACACAAACTCCAAACTTTAGAAGCAATTTTACACTTAAAAAACAAGAATTGGACAATCTCCTCATCTCCATTACATAAAGGGAATACTGTAGAGTTTAAATTGACACATCTCCTAACCAAGTTAGACCTTGTACTTACTCTACCCAACAAGATCCTCCTTGCAGAAATTTGAGCATTTGGAAGGGCTTTGACAAACCAAAACAAAATCAGGGTGGGGCTATTGTGATTAGAACTATCGTCTTCTAATATAGAATATGCAGACTTGACAAAACAAAAATACCATTACCATTCTCTTCGCCTACACATTGCCATTTATCTAGGATGTCTTTATTTTTTTTATCAAAAAAAATAAAAATAAATTAAAGGGACACTTCAGGAATATCCTAACTCGTATAACAAAAAACAACTTTTGGCTTAGGACAACATAAAGCTATCCTAAGACCCCTAAAAAAAACAACATTTACATTACAACTCCCTTAAACCACAAAGAAAAGACCAAACCCATCTAGATTCTACTATGAGCCAAGTCCAGGGGATCAAAATAGACAGGAAGCACTAAAGAACAGTTGCCTCTAAAAGAAAAAAAGGCACTACACCCACAACAGATTTTGCACTCCTTGTGATCCAAAATCTTCCTTCCAACACCAACGGGGGGTGGAGTAGAGAGTGTTGCAGCCCTCAAAAACCAAAACCTGCATCACTTGCTTTCACTTTTTCAGCTTCTTGTTGTGGGAATCTGTACAAATTTAGGACCCACCTAGAAAATCATTGACCTTGTCAGCCAAAGAAGACCATTTGTGCAGCTAGGATGTCTTTATATAGTTGTACTGAATTAATTACACTCATCATTTGGGACTGTTGTAATTTTTGCCACTCAAACATTTTCCTTCTTCATAGTAAATTCCACTTCCATCCATTTTCTGACAAAACTCTTAATTCTGCGAATGTTTTACCTTTGCTATTTAAGATAGAAAATAACTTAGAAAATCTTTATTTTAGATTTACCTCTCCCACCTATCCATTCTCCCAAAATTGGACCTTGTTACCTGACCCAATCTTCCAAACAACCTATTTATCAAATCAACTTCCATTGTCACCTTGCCAAAGTAGCACATTTTTCAGACTGTGTAAGAGAATTAATAGTTAAACCTACAAATGGTTAGAAGGTTCCATGTTATCTTGACAAGAAGGATACAAAATGTTCCTATCTTGAACGTCAATATTTTTTATTATTAAAACTTGTTTTGTTTGGATTCTATAAAGAAGTGTCTTTCATACACAAATTAGTACTTTGGATAATTGCACTTCCACAAACCATAAGCATTGGTGATTGAATATACGACAAATGATTACATATCATCCTACAAGCTTCCTTCACTCTATATATTGCATCCCTTACTATGATCATTGATCATTCAATTGTCATATATAGAGCTCCACTCCCTAAATAGTTTGCTTAAATATTTTAGCTAAACCAACCTCATGGATCGTCAAAGGTCTATTCAAAATTCGACTTCCAGAACCATGTAGAATCCACCCTTACCCTTATTTATGTTATAGAATGTTGTTAATAACCTAAGCAAGAACAAACTTACACTTCAAAGTTGTCTCTCCAATTCACATATATGTAATATAATAACCACCCTTAAATTTTTCTGCTCACTTTACTTTTAAACCAATTGACTACATTGTCCCTTCATAATATCTTCTATAAATCTTTCTACCATAATGATCCTTTTTTATATTAATCTTTGTCCATGTGCCTACCGATACTACCTTATTCTGCATTGTAATTCACAATCCCTTGCCTTTAACTAAATTTTCTATCTCCACATGTCCATTACATTCATATTAAATAATTCTACATATTTAATTCTAAAATTACCTTTGGTAAACACATTGATTTCCATCTCACACATTAGCTTCCTTTCTTATTTTCTTTATCACAAGAAATTAATTTATAATGTTGTAATTTCTTGTGCCATCATTTTGAGAAGTTTGTGAAAAAATAAAAGTTATAATGTAGCTTTCCTATAAAAAAGAATCACATTAAAAATGGATTACGTGACATTGTGTAAGAATGTGAAAAGTAAGGATAAAAATTCCCAGTAAATTTTATGCCTACTCAATAAGGATGACAAATAGACATGCCCTTGAATATATTATGATCTTGACAAGAAATCCTCATATTGATTGAGTAAAATTATGAACATGAGATATACTTAATTTAGTAAATTGGTATGGAGACAATGATGAGTACGTACATATCTACTTCGTGTCCCTATTTTTGTACTCATACTCGTATTAAATTAAAAAAACATTTTAGTTTATCAAGTAAGGTAAAATACTTTTATTAACTTTTCTTTGATATATAGTTTTGTAACTTATTAATTGGACACACATTTGATCATATTTACTCTTTTATATAATTATTTGACATTTATTCAATTGTTATTTGATACTCTCATTTGAGATTTATGTAATTATAATTGTTTCTTGATATTTGACATTGAAAAAAAGAAAATTTGGAATCATTGATAATATAATATTTCCTTTGTTGTGTTTTTTTTATTAATTTATAAAAATTATTTAATTAATATTTGAAACAGTAAGAAGACGAGTATAGGTATACCCATTAAGGATATGCATGAGACAAAAATTTCATACTTGTTAAGTATGTGAATGATGATGGATATAAATTTTTATTTCAAGGATGTGGATGAGTATTCACCTGTCGATTGTAATTCCTACTAGAAGAAGCGACAAAGAATAGTTTTTAAATTTAGGAGGATAAAAAATGAGTAAATTTAACTTATTTTCAATTTAAAATATAAATATAAAATATTATACAAAGGTGGTAACATGGGCTATCCAACCCAACATTGATTGGATCATCACGGGTTGACTTTAGCAACGCAACCTAAAAGCGCATATTCAATTTGGGTCACCAAACACAAAGGGCATTTTATTCTTGCATGTCCATAGTTGCTTCCTACACCTCGATAATTCTTTTAATTCCCCAAAATTATCCTTCAACAAAAAGTGTTGGATTTGTTTTTATTATTTCTAAATTATATAATCTGAAGACCTTTTGAAATCTACTTCGAATGGTAGAGTTTGAAAGATATTTGAGGATTTAAAAATACCTTTCCAACTCTACAATTCATAATATAATTTGTATTAAGAATTGTAGATTTAAGAATATATTTGAAATCTAGAAAATACCTTTCAAATTATACAATTCAAAATATAACTTCTTTAATTGTAGATTTAAAAATATATTTAAAATCTAGAAAATACCTTTGAAATTATACAATTCAAAATATAACTTCTTTAAGGATAAATTGAACTTTTTATAAAAAAGGAAGGAGGTGCATGAAGAAAATGCCATATGAAGTCTTACCCCATACCTCCTTCCTTCACCCCATAGATCACGTGCAAATAAAATTTTACCCTTAATGAAATAAATAAATAACCTTAAAACCCTACTCCCTTCATCTTCTTCACTCGTTGACCAACAATTACCTCAAGACACCTCTTTCGCAGTTCTTCACCATTTGTGGAGCATTTTCTTCTATTTGAGAGGGATTCAGAGTGCTTGCGCAATCCTTTTGAGGGAGGTGCAATCTACATTAGAGAGATTTGCCACTTTTGTGTTAATTAGGTCCTCTAGACTGATCCATAAAACCCCTAGATTTCACAATCCATGAATGAGTTCTTTCAAAACACATTCTCTGAATTATAAAATCTGGAAGGTATTTTTAGATTTAGGAATACTTTATAGATTTTATAATTTGTAATATAAATTATGATTTTTATTCTAGATTATAGAATTTAGAATACAAATTTGTATTCTAGATTGTAGAATCCAAAATACATTAAATCAATTTCAGTATACTTCCGATTGTGTAATTAAGAAAGTCTCCATAGAACTATTTGCAAGGGATATTTTTGGAATTAAAAAATTTATGAAGGTGCCAGAAGAAACTGTGGAGGTGTTGAAAGATTTTACATTGTAAAAATCCTATATTTTAGATTATTGACAGATTTTGGCTATTTCTTTTGACACCCATACTTCTTAACATATAAAAGTACCCTTTATTTTATTAATGTTTTTCATTTTGGAATGAGTAATCCAGAAAATTTTTGGATTATAGAATCTTTGAAGCTATTTCTAGATTGGAAATAGCTTATAATTCTATAATTCAGAATGATTTTCTTAAAAAAAAAAGTTCTAAATTATAGAATTTGAAAGGTATTTCTAGATTACAGAATTTGGAAGGTATTTATGAATTTAGGAATACCTTTCAGATTTTGAAATCCATAATGTACTTTAAAAAAAAAATCTAGATTATAAAATATAGAAGGTATTTCAGGATCCAAAATTATCTTTCAAATTCTACAGAGATGTAAATAGAAAGAAATACATTTCTAAATTGTAGAATCCAAAATGTATTTGTTAAGAAAAAAATATTTTTTTTCAATTGACTTATGGGGTGTAAGGAGAAACTATGGAGGTGCAGGAAGAAATAGCCAAGATTTTGTGAGTTATGCCCATGTTAAATAATGATAAATTTAGATTAGAATGGTAAGTGTATTCAAGATCTGTTTCTTTTATTTGATTCACGTAATAGAATGTTTGGCTCCCAATTCACTTTTTATCCATTCATACTATTTCTCATTTATAAAAAAACAAATAACTAATTTGCGAAAAAACATTTAGATCAATGTTTCATGTAAACAGAAACAAGAAAAAATAGTTTCCCCCTTATAAATAGGAGTAGAGGTACATTTTAAACAACTCTAACTATTTGCTTAAATACAATTTTAAAAATGTTAAGACTTATTTTGCTACTTTTGGAGTTACTCACAGCTAGTTTTGAGTACAATATATTTATTTTAAAACTTTAAAATGTGAAATGAAGGTTTAAGGTTTATGATCACATTTAATTCGTACTCAAAATTAGTTTCTCTCAACCCAATTCAGTTTTGCTCACTTGTACATTTTAAACAACTTTAACCATTTTTTCACTATAAAACCGAGTTAAAACGAGTCTATTGTTTGTTTAGATATGCAATTTTTAAAAGACAACTATTTTTTTTATCAATAAGATTTTGATAATGATTTATAACAAAAATATGCTACTAATAAAGGATTTAAAAAAAATAAAAATTAATATCGATAACCACTGAAAAAAAAAAACTGATTTATTTACAGAAGAAATCCATAGATAACAGGAAAAATTTGTAAGTAAATCAGTATTACTCACAGACTATCCACGAAAGAAAATCCTTATGTAATGTGGACGTAAGTAATTTACTTACGAATGATGAGTCTGTGGGTAACATAAGTCCGTAGGTAATACCCATCAACAGCAGTTCATAGGTAATACCCACCAACAGCAGTCCGTAGGTAATACTCACCAACTTCAGTCCGTAGGTAAAATCTACACACATTACTCACAAACTCTATTCCATAGGTAAATCTGTAGGTAATCCTACACTTATCAAAATCTTAATTCAAGGATTTAAATGAATTGCTTTTAAATGTTTTACACCTGTATAATATTCAACATATCCTATATACATCCAATATGTACTATTGAACAATGTATTACCAAACATCATCCAATACACTTAACGTAAAATAAAATACACATTTAATTTCAAATCCAAACATAACCAAATTGAAGTCTTATCATAAAAGTATGTAAAAATAACATAATTCATAAGTGAAGTCAAGTGAACTTGAAATATAATTTGTAATCCAAACAAACTATTAACATAATCCAAGATCGAAAACTTAAAGTTCCTAATAGTCTACGCATAATCAATATCTTCATTTTGTTATTGCTTGGGTGGTTCTTGTTACCTAGATGATTCCTTTTGCGACTGTTGTCCCGACCAGTCCTCGGTCATCGACCCAGAGACTGACCTCGAACATCGCACACCGATGCTTGGTGATGGAAGAGGAGCCACGAGGTGGACCCCAGACGTACCCACCAGGGGATTGGTTGGTCTTTGGAGATTGATATTCTAAGCCCGATATTGGAGATTGATATCGAACCTCGCCAGTGGAGGGAGGAGATTGGACATCGGTCGTCAGGACGTTGTAGAGGGCCACATTGTAAAGACAAGAGATATGTGGGAAGCCTGAGTGACGAAGGATCTATGCATGTGGTGTGTATGACGCATGAAGGAGCAACACATGTGGATAATCCTAGGAGGCGCTAAGGCCCACTAGGGTTAGGGTTTCCAGGAAAGCTACATGCATGACACGTGAATACTTAGGGCACCATGAAGCAGATGGCGCTAGAGATTAGGTGCACAAGTTGGTACCCAAGCGACCACTCTGTCATTCGTTGCACTCCAGTTAAGGGAAGTTCATGTGCCAGATATGCTAAGATTCTATGAATAGTGGTGCAAGGACATTTTCCAAGGAACCCTAGTCAAGGGTAACAACACAAAGGTAAACCCTAGTTTTAGCCTATATAAAGGGTGCTAAGAACCCTAGTAAGGCAGGCAGTTTCTAAGACTGAAGCTAATATACACACTTGGTGTCTCTTTGCCCTAATATTGACTTGAGCGTCAGAGTGCAAACGGCCGCTAGGGCACCCCTTTATTTCGAAGCCAGGTTCCTTCTGATAACTCAAAGAAAATTTAACCACTACACCAAGCAAATGATTTAGTATGATTATGAGTTTTATTATACTTATTATTATTATCAATATTAACAATATAGTATTAATAATATGAATATAGTATTAATAATATGAATATAGTATTAATAATATTTATAATAATATTTATAATATTTATAATAATTTTAATAATAATATTTATAATAATTTTAATTATAATAATAATATTAATAATATGAATATAATATTAATTATAATAATAATATTAATAATAATGTTAATAATAATATTAATAATAATATTATTATTAATAATAATATTAGTAATAATATTAATAATATTAATAATAATGTTAATAATAATATTAATAATAATAATATTAATAATAATAATATTAATAATAATAATATTATTAATAATAATATTAATAATAATAATATTATTAATAATAATATTAGTAATAATATTAATAATAATAATAATAGTAATAATATTAATAATAATAATAATATTAGTAATAATATTAATAATATTAATAATAATAATAATATTAGTAATAATATTAATAATATGAATAATATTAATAATAATAAGTATAATAAAAATGATAATATGATCAAAGAACTTGTCTGATTTAGTGGTTAACTCAACAGTTTCATTGCAATATTAATATGGGGCTTGGGTTCGGAGAGTATTAACGATATAATGACTTATGTTAAGGATGAAGAAAGCTTGTGGAAGAAGAAGGTAATTACATTCTTTAAGAAGTAACTTATTTTTTTAATTTAAGTTTGATGTTACATAAATGTAAATATTTTGATACATAAATTAATTAGAGCCTTTATAGTTAATTGTTTTAAGAAACTGTTGCAAATGTTGATTATTTTCCAAGAACTAATATCCACACTTAGCAAATTACACATTAGGTTTTCTTCTTCTACTTTTTAACAAAGAAAGGTATAAGCTCTTTTGTTGGAACCACCAGTGTTGGGTTCTATCTTTTAGGACTAGCTAGTCTAAAAACTTCCTGTGTTTGGATTTATCTCATTATATATATGGTTAAACATTGAAGTGAATATGAAAATTTAAAGGAAATAAAAGGCTTTTCCTTTTTGTACCCGTGTTTTCTTTTGTATCTTCATATTTTTTAGGAAAAAAAAGTATTTTATCTCTCCCAATTCTACCTATTCGCATCTCTATATTCTTTTATTCTTTTAGAGGAAAAAATATTTAATTAATATCCTAAAATCTAACTTTATTAAACTCTAATTTTATTTAATTGATCGTATTTATAAATAGATATTAAGAATTTTAATTTTGTTCCAATCTTTTGAGTAAAATTTATTGTTTATTGAAATAAAAAAGCCTAAAAATTTAATTTTATTCTAATTAATCCTATTCAGTTAAACATTAGTTAGGGGGATGATGCAGAATAGTTCCCAAATAAATTAGTTATTATTCTTAATCATACTTAGTACATATATGGCCATCTTCTCATAAATCAAATTTTTGGTTGGTAAACGGGTTGGACTACCTATTAGTTTGTCGTGTGCATGGGAAATTCCTCATGAATATATAACTATTCTACCCCAACATTTCACTCATCAACTATCTATAAATTATAATATAAATATCTTTTATCTGCACCATAACATTCTTTTCATATCTAGTATAAATCTTAATGAGGTTTTTTCTATTTAAGATTTCAATTTTTTTAAACAATATCCACCCTCTATTCTACGCTTATGGGGTAGACTATTTGAAGTTACTTTCATGCAAATCAGTGATAAGTCAATAAAATGCAAATCAGTGATAAGTCAATAAAATCATAAACTGCTCAAGCATACCCAAGAGTGATTATTAGAATAATACTGCAACAGTGAACCCAATATACCACCTGCACCATCAATACTATCATATATCTCAATTTGAATAAAAAACCCTATCTCATCACAGTTCTCCCTTAGTTCTTATCATGGTTGAGCTTGAAAAATGGATTAATAGTTTTAGGGAGTGGCAATTAATTTGGAGGATGAGTCTATTTGAATGACAAAAATCTTTGGTGTGTATTTTTTTCAGGGTCTTCAAGGGTTGAGTTTTGACATGGAAGAGAAGGACAATTGGGTTTGGAAAGATGGAGAACTCCCTGTTTATACGGTGAATTCTGCTTACAATTGTTTAAGGAAGACACGCGAATGAAAGAATGTCTTTGTGTATAAAAAGTTTTGGAGGAGTAAAGTGTGTTTTTTGCAGTTGTCTCTACTTAGAGGGTGCTGGAAAATAAGATTGCAACTAGGGCCAATTTAGAAACGTGTGGGGGATTGTGGTTGAAAGCCTTTTGTGTAGTCTTTGTGGGGTGGAGGAAGAGACTTGTCGTAATTTGTTTTTTGAATGCAGAAATTGTTTGGACTATATGGAGTCAAATGGAGGTGGTTGATTGTTTAGAAATGTTTGTTATGATTCAATTAAAGGTTTGGTCTTAGGTTACTTCTAAGTCACATTCTGTTTTTTTTTTTTCTATTCTGACTGGTGTCTTGATCCAATGGTTTGTATGAGGTTGGTTAAGTGATGTAATTTTGTCAAGTAGTTCTGGAGTTGGTGTTGTGAGGATCTATATAAGGATTAGATCATCCTTGAAGTGGTCCATATTTAATTTATTGTTTATTGCTGATAAAAAAACAAAAAAAAATACATATTATTGCATAATTTAATTTAATTGCACATTATTGCACAATTTAATTTTAATGCTTCTAGTTACCTAAATGAAGAATAAGCACTTGTTCAACTGGACAAGATTGAAGTTTTTTCAGTTAAGAAGTTTTCTAGCGAGAAATGTAGACCATATCATAGTTCTTAAACAATAAAAAATAAGTTAATGAAAATAAAAAGGAAGCAAACAATGCATATTTAAAATTTATATCACAAACCAATAAATCTATATAAAATTCACAATCCTTATATATAGTAACGTGACAATGTGTAAGCATCATAAGATATTTAACTCTGTTAATTAATTGAATTTTGAATGATATATTATTTAAACATTAATTATATTAAATTAGTTGGTAGCTAATTAAATACCAATTTAAAAATTAGTTAATAAAATTTATAAATAATAGAAACTATTATTTAAATTGGTATTTAGAAATTTTATTAATATTGAAGGAGGATATCATAATAATAATAATGATGATGATGATGATGACACAGCCCCCAACCACATCCAACCACATAATAAGGAGGATGAAGACCTAGAGTTTGTTTATGGACTTATTTGCAAATATGGGTCTAATTGGACTTTTGTTTATTTTTTTAGGCACAATCAAGAGGACAATCCTAGGACGAAGGAATGTACAAAGAATATCCAATAAGACCTCCAACTCATAAAATCATAAACTAGAGTTTTGGTCAGAAGAACACAAGAAGACTGAGTTTCAATTGACTAGTCAACATTATTTTTGGGCCAAGTTTTAGCTTAAATAAATTGTATAAAATTATTTAGGATTTCATGGTCCATGTATTGGGCCTAGAAGAATAAAATAATTGGACCAAATATTTAGGCCAAGTAACATAGGTTTTTAGGCTTGTATTTGGGCTAATAGTATAATAGGTCTAATTAGGGTTAAAAGTGACTAGTTAGGGTAACAATTGGGCTTCTTTAAGTCCAATGTAAACCTAGAACGTCTAGGATATAATATAGGACGAAAATTACCCTTGCATGGAGCACATGGACGTCCACAAGACAGCCTAGGAGTGGAGAGGATTTAACATAGAAGGTGTGAGCTAAACATGGAAAGTATGACTCCGTACGACACCTTCTCATTGGAGATTTTTTGTTTTGAATTTTCAAATTTTAGCTCCAAAATGTTCAGCTCTCTCACCCTATAAATTGAGGTGCTTGGCTCACGAAAAGATAGATCAAATATATGAGTGTTATGTTGTCAAATTGCAAGCCTAAACACTCTTTTGTCTAAACCTCTCTAGAATAGACATATTTCGTCTTATCTTTCACCTTTCCAAGTGATATGGTCGAACCAATCACTCTCCACACTCTTCGTGACAACTCCAAGGAATCCATTACTCCAATGGAGACCTCTTTGACACATTACTTCTAATAGTTTCTACCAACTCTGACCCAAATTTCAAAGAAAAAACTCATTCAGATGAAGGAGATGCTATCAAATATAAACCCTAAATCCTAAACTAGAAAACTATCAAAAAGAAGAGTTGATATTTTCTATTTGCAATATATTATTTTAGAAGGTTCTAATAATTGTTTCTTTCTCTCTTACACTATCTCTCTATGTGGATGCACATCATCAATATATTGATTGGATTAGCAACTATTGATTTCTTTCTTATTGATTATAACATTGTAAACCTTTTTCAAAAGGAAGGAAATAATAGGAAGTTGGCAATCGCTTTAAGTTTTCAACCTTAAACTTTGTTGAAAAGGGGGGAAATGATATATCTTGATAAGGTATCAAATCTAATAAATTTATTAGATTTGAGTTGGATCACATCAAAAGAACAATGTATTTGTTTGTCATTCGTCAAGTGATATGTTTTAGATATTTAAAAATCTGTATAATAATGTGTTCATATTCTTTTTGTGTGGAGTTGAAAATTTATATTATATGCATATGAATTTGAGTGTCCTTTGGTTCTATAAATATATAAACTTCTTTGGTTTTCATGAAAAAGGAGAGTTAACAGTATTAGTACAACTAAAAACACAAAGAAAATAGTAACATTACCTACGTTATCCAATCGTGATCATGGAGCACGGAACCAACTTTTGTATAAATCCCAACCACAGAATGTGACTTGAATTTGTTTATAGTGAGGATGGACAACAAGACATCACCAAGTGAGATTCCATTGCTTTAATTTTTTGTGAGAAGAAGACGAAATTATTAAGAACGTTTCATTGGGTGGTGGTCGAGAAGAAGGACGTCACGGGGTTGCAACAAGTACACCATTAACGTGTGTTTTTTCTTTATTTTGTTTTGAAAAGACAAAGGAGTTGCTTTAATTTGTGCTATTTTGACTTCTTGTAGATTTTTTTTTTTATGTTCGTGCGAGTTATTACAATAATATATTATAATTTGTTTTGTGAGAATGTTGTTAGAAGTTGATTTTAAGTTTAATTTAATCTTATGAGATTGATATATAAAGAAATTAATTTTTTAGGTATTAAGGATTGGACATCTTATACATAAGATTAAAGGTGGGTGAGACATTTTAAATGTGAGATTAAAGGTAATTGAGTGATCGAATAGTAATTTGTTAACTAGGAATATCATAAACTCAATAAATATTAGAGATTTATCTATAGAGATAAAGAACATTTCATATAAGTGATAACAAAATTTATATTATAAGTCGGTTTTGTAAGGTTGAGTTAAACTTTAAATTCACTTCTTATTATGATATTAGAATAATTTAAAGTCTATTTTATCGAGAGTTTATTGGACTTAGTAGGTCACTCACTATGAGACCACCCATAAATATATAGTTCACATACGACTTCGACGTGAGGGGTGTGTGTTGGAAATTCCAAATCGACTAGCGATAAAGGTATTTCATAATATATAAGTGGGTGCAAACTTCATCTTTTAGCCGATTTTATAATGTTGAGTTAGACTTTTCCCTCTTAGTAGTTTGAGATAAACTATCATATCATTTTGGAAGTGAATTTTAAGATGAAGTTTTTTTTTATATAAAAAACTTTCATGTTAGACATCACTATGTTACTTGACATCACTATGTTACTTGACATATGAGTTAGACTGACACCTCAAGTAACAACAATCATTTGCCATCACATGAAAAAAATATTATTAAAAAAAGGAAAAATAAAGAAAATACAAAAATATGGGAGGATTAGACCAAAACTCATATGTTAACAAAAACGATACATAGGTAAACTATACCTATTAATAAAGAATTCTAAGAAGCCTATTATACCAATGAAAGGATTCTCTATGAATAAATTCTAAATTAGCCAACTTATCAGCACACATATTTTTTAAGATGAAATTTGAATACATATATTTTTTAATTTTTTTAACATATAATATTATATTCAATTGAACTAATAATTGTTTAAAACAGATTGAAGATTAATTTATAATTGACTTTGAATATATAATATTGGTTTGTGTGTGAAAAGTGTGGATCCAAATACTAGCAAGAACTGCAATGGAAAGTGTCTAGTATTAATAAATAATGTAACAAGGTATCATTTACTTTTACATATGTTTATTTAATTAAAAACTTAGAGTTTTAAGTGTCTGATTAAATGAAGAAATATTTATCTTCTCAATTTCTACACAACACAAACAAATTTTGTTTCGATCATTAGTAGATATTTAAATAATTGTCTAAATTTATATAAAATGTATTTTATCGGTACGTTATCTTCTTGTCGTCATTACCTTTTTATTTTATTATTTATTTATTTTTAACTTGTCTATTTATTAATAAAATATTTAATTATAACTCTTTCAATTTTAAAAATACAACAATATGGTATCAATATGGTATTTTTAAGATTTAATTAAGTCCCTTAAAAATTTTTAAAAATACAACAAGGTGATCATTGATCATCTATTAAAATTTACCTAGTTAGTTTTACAAAGCATCACTATTCATTAATCATAAGTGGAAATAACCTAAACCCTAAAACTGATACTATCTATTTATTATCGATTTTATATAAGTGGAAATAAATCTTAACTTACAAAGTCAATTTTATATGGTTGACTTAGACTTAAATTTTGTTTTCTTAATAATTATTAAGCATATCTTTTAAATTTTTAATTTTTTATCAACAAAAAATTATAGTAATATAAAGTATTTAGATGCTCCAACTTGTGTACACATATATACAATAAACAAAGCAAAATAAATAAAAAAAGGCATCCTAAACCTCAAAAACTACTTTCAATATGAGCCTATCTTGCACAATTAAGCAAATCTCTAACACAAACTAAAACTTTGCAACAACAAGTGCATAGTAACAAAACCTATACAGTCTCTTGCAACCAAACAAAAAGATCACTACAAAAGATAAGGTCCCATCTTCTTATCATATTACCTAACTCCCAAACTTCCTTATAAGATTACCTAGCCATGTTGATCCTCCACATTTTAAGGCTATAGTTTAGATAGTACCAGAAATAAGGTTGGGACAATGTATTCAAATTTGGCATAACATCCAACAATCTAAACCAACCATGTATGGCACTGAACAAAAACTCTCCAATAAACTCTTTTATTTTGTCTTCCTTTAGTCTTCTTTTGATGTCATTATTCTTATAATTTAATCCTCATAAATATGTTGTCAAAAGCATTTCAAACCTTTAAAATCAAATTAGGCATATAGATATTTTAAGCATGTAGTTGGAGTAAAGAACCAACCAAAATATGTAAATTTGGCCTTTAGATATTTATTAGTGATCCAAGCCCAAGCTTTAATTTGTGCCAAGGTGGATACCTCCTCAACATCTATCTTACATTTCCTAAAGATGTTATTATTTGTGTGGATCTAACATATTCCATATTATGGCGATCCACATACATTTCCACCCATAGTTACCTTTACTACTTAATCATAGGAGTTTAAAATGAAAAAAAAAATGGTTACTTGAAAGATTTGATATATCGTAGAAACTCCAGTCTACATCACCATTATGCTAGATATTTTCAACTAACTTATAGCTAAAAAATAGGTTGCTTACTGACTCTTCATCCCTACCACATAGAACACATATCTTGTTTTTCACTTCTATCCCTCTAACTAGTAGATTATCTCTCGTTGGTTCTTTATTCAATTACATTTTCCATACAAAATGTTGGGAAGATGGTAGAGCTTTGATTTTCTAAAAAAAAATGTACAATTTAGCACCTTTCCCTACTAATCCATTTTGTAATTTCTTGTATAAAAATTTCACGGTATATGTTAGTGTTCATATTTCTTCCAAAGTCAAACATCATCCCTCTCTCTATCTAGGACACATTGTTCTTAGCTCTGCATCAAAATAAACACATGTGATTTCTCCCACTCAAACCATTCTCGTCTCCATTTCATGTTCCATTCCTAAATATTTTTCTTTCTAGATGATAGTCTCCCCTAGAGTAATCTCTTTAAACAATGAATTTGCATATAACGTAGGGAAGTTAAAGAGTTTTATATCTTTTACCCATAACCCCCCTCTTCATTAGGCTTACAAATATTTTTTCCATTTAACCATGTTATTCTCTTATAAAAAATCCTTTGAATTTTTCTAATTTTTTTTCTTGACTCTAGAAGGCATTTTGAAGAGAGGTAAAAAGAAATATGTAGAGTTGAAAGGACATATTTTATTAGAGTAATTCTCCCCACAAAAGATATACTTTTTGCCTTCCATTTTGCTAACCTCTTCGTAATTTTCATTATCATGGTCTGCCAAAATTTGCATCTTCTATGATTTCTTTCTACTTGTAGACCTAAATATGTAAAAGGAATTACCATAATACTATAATTTAGAGTAACCTAAAATGTTTTAATTTACCCTTATTCCCTCTATCTTAGTCTTATAAAAATTTACCTTGAGTCTAGACACAAGTTCAAAACAATGGAGAATTCTCTTTATTACTAGAATGTTTTGATTTTTAGCCTCACAAAATGATTGTATGATCTGCAAACTACAATATATTTACTCCTACCTTCTTTGTTTCCAACATTAATCCCTTCTAAAACATGTTTTTTTCCTGTTTTCTTGACTAAACCTTCTATTGTTATTAAAAATAGAAACGGGACTACATGATCCCCTTATCTCAATCCTTTACATAAACTAAACTCTTGTGCTGGACTACCATTAACCCAGACTAAGATTCCAAACAACTCTTTATCCACTTAATCCATTTTTTACTGAAACCTAATATTTCATCAAATAGTAGAGGAAATCTCAATTTACCGAGTCATATGCTTTCTCAAAATCCACTTTTAGGATAATCTCACCTCTATTTTTCCTTCTTATTTCATCCATCACTTCATTTGCAACAACCAACTGTTTAATACACTTCTTTCTCCTATGAATGCATATTTTTTATGGTCAATGATTTTATTTGACACACTTTTTGCGAAAAGAGGTTATCGAACGGATACCTCAATCCTTATCCCAGGCAATTGTGTTAGCCAAACTGTTTGAGGAAAAATCGGTTCCTCTTTTTCCTTCACCTCGGCCTCGTTACCCATCCTTCTCCCTGAAATCAACCTATCACCCTATATCCCCCAAATCCCAAAGTTAGGAGAAAACGTTCATACCTCCTCCCTCATCCAACCTTACTTATCCTCTTTTGCCTACACCGTCAAAACCTAGTCACCTTAAGAAATTATCACCAGTAATTTTGTAGAAAAAAGGGCTTGTGTTTTACATGCGATGAATATTCTCCAACTCATAAGTGTGCCAATAAACACTATTTCCTTCTGCAAGCGACAAAAGAAGTGGACGACCTTGTTGCTGAGTTAGACTATCCTCAATTAGCCGCAATCACTCCACCAGATATGGCTTCGATGATCACCTCTAGTACCATGCTTTGAAGGGCACAGCAGCCAGAGTAACAATCCATTTTACAGGGTATATTAATAAGATAGAAACCCAAATTCTTCTAGATGGAGGCAACTCGGATAATTTCATACAACCTAGACTTGTCAAATTTCTCAAGTTAACAGTTCATCCAACACCTTTGTTTCAAGTGGTAGTAGGGAATGGGGAATAGTTGGCCTGTGAAGGTCAAGTTCATAACATTCCAAATCATATTCAAGGTCATTGCTTACGAGTTTCAGCCTATTTACTTTCAATTGCTGCTGCAAAAATTGGTTTTGGGCACTTAATGGCTTGCTACGCTAGACACACATCTGGTTAACTATAATCAACGCTTCATTACATTTTATATGGATGGCGCTGTAATTACATTACAAGGCGACATTAGCAGCCAAGCTAGTCTCGCTCAGTTTCATCAATTCAAACGCTTGCAGGTGACTGGTGCAATTGTAGAATTATACACGTTACAACTGAGTTCTCTAGAGGAATCTGATTCAACTTAGTGCATTTTACCTTTTGCATTAGACCCTGACATCAGGGTGTTGCTGCATAAATACAAGACTATTTTTCAACCACCTCATGGATTACCTCCTTCTCGTGCACACAGTCATACCTTTACTACCCAATATTACCCTAGTGTGAGTGCGTCCTTATCGCTATCCTCATAGTCAGAAAACCGAGATTGAACGATTGGTCACGAAGATGTTGGCCGAAGGTATCATTCAACCCAGCTTTAGTCTTTTCTCTTCACCAATGCTACTAGTGAAAAAGAACGATGGTACATGGCGCTTTTGTACAGATTATCGAACCCTTAATGCAGTCACCATCAAGGATTTGTCTCTTATGCCCACAATCGATGAATTATTGGATGAATTGTTTGGAGCTCAATTCTTCTCCAAATTAGATTTGCGTTCTGGCTATCATCAAATATTGGTGCAACCTACCGATCGCCATAAGATCGCCTTTCGAACGCATCATGGTTTATATGAATGGTTAGTCATGCCATTCGAGTTGACAAATGCCCCAGCTACCTTCAAAGCCCTCATGAATTCTATTTTTTCTGATTTTCTACGAAAAATTGTGTTTGTGTTCTTCGATGATATTTTGATTTATAGTCCAAACTGGACTACTCATCTTGATCATCTGTCCCAGGTTCTCAAATTGTTGCACCAACACTCCTAAGTCGCCAAACTCTCCAAATGTTCTTTTTTAAAAATTGAATATTTAGGTCATGTGGTTACAGAGGAGGGTGTCCATGTGGATGAATCTAAAATCACAATTGTCAAACAATGGCCAATTCCCACTACAGTGAAACAACTTCAAGCTTTCCTTGATCTCACCAGCTATTATCGCATGTTTATTAAGAATTTTGCCATTATTGTTGCACCACTTACGGATCTGTTGAAGAAAGATGTTTTTCGTTGGTCTGCACATACTGAAATAGCTTTCACTACTCTTAAAATAGCATTGACACATGCACTTGTGCTGGTTTTACCAAATTTCAGTCAGTTATTTGTATTGGAAACTGATGCTTCTTCTCTTGGGATTGGAGTTGTGCTTACTTAAAATAATCATCATATAGCATTTTTTTCCAAGAAATTGAAACCTCGCATGCAACAAAAATCTGCATACGCTAGGGAAATGCATGCCATCACAAAGGTGGTTGCCAAGTTTCGTCATTACTTACTTGGTCACAAATTTGTTATCAAAACGGATCATCAAAGTCTCAAAGAAATGCAAGCTCAAGTCATTCAAACACCAGTGCAGCAAACATGGCTTCCAAAGCTATTGGGGTTTGATTTTACGATTGAATATAAACGAGGTAAAGATAATCAAGCAGCAGATGCCCTGTCCCAAGCATTCTTTTCTTGTTCTAGTCTCCAATTTGACTTTCTCCACCAATTGCGTCACGAACTAGAACACTATGATCCCTTGCTAGAATTTCCAACAACCACCATTGATCCTAAATTCTTGGTTAAGCACGATGATTTATGGTTTTGGAAAGATCGGTTATTCATTCCAGCTTAGTCAAATATTAAACAACTACTCCTTAAAGAATTTCACGACTCACCCATAAGCGGTCATGCTGGCATTCAACGTACTTTAGCCCATATCTCCGCTCAATTTTTTTGGAAGGGCCTCAATCATGACATTAGGGAGTATGTTCGATCTTGTTCCATATGTCAACAAGCCAAATATGTCACTCAACCCCCGGCTGGACTTCTTCAACCATTACCCATCCCTACTCAAATTTGGCAGATATAGCGATGGACTTCATTACAGGGTTACCTCTGTCACATGGGTACTCAATAATCATGGTGGTCATTGATAGACTTTCAAAATTTTCCTATTTCATACCCATTCTGGCTTCGCATACAACCCACATGGTGGCTGGCGTTTTAGTCCAAAATGCCCTCAAAATTCATGGCATACCTCATTTTATAGTCTCAGATTAAGACAAAAATTTTATTAGTAAGTTTTGGCAATACCTCAATCTCAAGGAACAACCTTAGCTATGAGTTCTTCTTACCATCCACAAACTGATGGTTAATCCGAAGTCTTAAATAGATGTTTGGAAATGTATCTTTGGTGCTTCACTCAACACACCCCTTAATCTTGGTATAAACTTCTACCATGGGCTACCTATTGGTATAATACTGCTTTTCATTCAGCAATAGGAATGACCTCGTATCGTGCAATATTTGGTCGTGACCCCCCACAGATTTTAAGGTATACATCTTCTCTCAATGATGAAGTCATTGTAAGCCAACAGTTACAGGAGTGTGACATGTTGCTGGATCAACTTAAGCATAATTTGCATCGCTCACAACACAAGATGAAAGCCTATGCAGATGGTAAAAGGAAAGAGGTGTAACTAGTTGTGGGAGATTATGTCTTTGTCAAGCTCCAACCATATCGCCAAATCTATGTGGCTTCACGCAAAAATCAAAAGTTGAGTATGATGTCTTTTGGCCCATTTCCCCATACTTGAACGCATAAGCCCGGTGGCATACAAGTTACAGCTTCCCGTGACTGTCCGCATAAATCCCATATTTCATATATCACTTTTAAAAAAATGTATTGAAGACCCACACCAGTAGGTGATACCAGACGAACTGTTGCATGACCAGTTGCCACAATTAGTGGACCTTGAGAACAAGGTCCATTTCATGGAGGGGGGTTATGATACAACGCAACAATATGCCCAAAATGAAAATACACGTCACTAGAGACATGTGGGCCAAGAGGGTGTAACAAACTTCTCATAAGTGGATGGATTAAGAAGATCCAAAAGGAAACGGTTGGGCCCAAATGAAAAAAGGACTACGTGAATATAAGGGGTGGGGAGCAAGAGAGAGGGCAGGCAAAACGTGAGTCCCTTCCCTCCTTCTGAATGGTTTCCTGCCTTGCTTGCATCTTCCTCTGTTTCTAAATTGCTTAACCTTCTTCACAGGTGATTGAGATTATGATCAATGGGAAACCTTAGGTTTACAGCTGCATAGAATAAGAATCTCTTATTTTGTTTCCTTTAATTTTGTTGGAACCTTTGGCACTTACCAATAGACAGGGGTGGACGTTTAGTTCACTAGAATAAACATTTTCAGTTTCGTTATTAATTCCTTGTTTTCTAGTATTGGTGTTGATTTTGGGTTGTTTCATCTACCCTCTCCTTTAATATTGATTCATTTAATTGTAAGATTTTGGTTCAAGCAATTCAAGTCATTCTTTTGATGATGTCTCCTCTTCCAATGACTGCATGGACAATGCACAATAGTTTCTTTCTTCCTCAATCAAGAACTGATATATAATGCCATTAATTCTCATCTTCTTTATAGTTTTTACATCTGATCGAGTAGACAAACACATAATCTTGCATGTTCAAGTTCTTCCCAATTCTTAATTGCTTTATCAATTGATACCAAGGTATCCATTACTGCCGGTGCTTTCTCAAAACACGCATGCCCCTGTAGGAAACTGGAACCCTCTGCCCTTAACCCATATAATTTCCTTATTATCAAGTTCTTAAACAAAAGGATGATAAATTCAATGAAAATCGAAAATCATTCACAATGTTGCTCTATTACGTTGCCACTGCGCTCCCCCTCATCACTCTTTAATATCACAGTACCATCCCTTAACTGCCTTACCCATATGTGTTTCATCGCATTTAGAATTAACCTCTCTCATATTGAATCAATATTACAAGTTGTATGCAGTCTCCTACATAGTTGTCTTCAAGCCACACTTTTTCCTCCTCCTTCACTCCAAAATTTGTTCTCATCCATGTAGTAACACTCGATTCATTGCTTGCAACTTGACCATTTGTTTTTGTCATTGTTCTTCCTTTCCTTACCTTCTAGTGACCGCTGATTAAAAAAAAAAAAACTTGTACTGACAAAAGTTTTGCATCTTAGTTTCCTCCTTTGCACTTTTATCTTTTTCACTATAACAAAATCATTAAATACTAATCGAATTTAAAAACAAAAAATAATTAGTCATTATATTGACTATATTAGATACTATATACTATTATAGAAACTAGAAAATTATTCGTATTTAAAGCGATTTCTATTATTAATAAAAGTTTATAAAATAGTTTCTAAATTAGTCTATAATAGTTACCAAGGTTTTAGCTACTTACTTTATATTCTAAATTAGTCTCTAATAATCTTTTAAAGACTAATTTATAATATAAAATATTAGTAACTAAAATCTTGGTAACCAATTTAAAAATTATTTTATAAATTTTTATTAATAATAGAAACTACTTTAGATATCAATAATTTTTTTTAATTTATAAAATGGTATCTAATTTAATCAAATATTAACTAATTATTTTGGTCCCTAAAATTAGTTTTTATTTAATAATTTTCTTGTAATATTTTTTTTTTGTAAGATATTATATTTATACTTTTTATAGTATTTTGGTATATTAACATGAATCTTCATGTTACCAATCCTAATGGTGTCTAATTGTTTCTCGAGTTCCTTTGGGTTTTTCACACTATGAATCTCACAAAGTTGAACCTTTGGCCTCTCTAGTTAAGTTTTCTAGTTACGACCACATTTTGAACTTTTCTCCATCTTTTAAAGAGTTGTTGATTTTTTTTCTTAAAAATTTTCAATAATCACATGATAATTATCAAAAGCTCTTAATGAGTTCTTTGTGACACATAAAAATGTTAAAAATTTGCTAATATAGTATAAATCTAAAGCTTTATTTTAAATAAAAGTGTTTTTAGGAGTTATTATTAAAAGATTGTGTTATTATCATAAATTTCTATTATAATATAAATTATATATTTAAAAACAATATCTATTATGTAATATATATATTAAAACAGGCTTTTATTTTATACATCATACTTACATATTATAAAATATTAGTTATTTTATTTCTTAAAAAACAGTTAATGAGTAATTGATTAGTTAATGGAAGGATCCCACGAATCATAGAAGATAGGATATGTGTCTTGTTATTGATAGGAAAATAGATATCTAGGGACAAAGGTTGAGGAAAAAAATAAGAGTATCTACATTTGATTTGTTTAGGAACTCTTTCATATGTATTTATGGTTTTGGATTGATGCCAAAGGGAAGTGATTGGGCAGTGATTGATTACTTTTATCGATTAGAACATTTTGCCATGATGCACAATTCCCTTTAGGTGGCCCCTAGTTAAAGTATTAGCTAGGATTTAATGCATAATTTCAATTTAGAAAAGACATTTATTCTATTTATTATGACTAGTTGGGAATCTCCGTCCATTTTATTTTTTATTTTTACTATTAATATATATATATATATATATTTGTATTTATTTAAATGAAATATAATATGAAATATAAATCTATGTGTATCCATAAAAGACATAAAGAAAGAGTCATGTTATTGAGTTTCAATATATTTGAGAAAGAAGAAAAATAAAGTGAGAAAGAGCGACGATAAAATTAAACATTAATATGAAAATAAAATATAAAAAATATAAATAATAAAATTAAATATTAATATAAACATTAATATGAAAATAAAATATAAAAAATTTAAATAATAAAATTAAATATTAATATAAGAATAAAATATGAAAAAAAATTGAAAACATAAACTAATTCTATTTATATATAAATATAGATAAAGAAACTATAACATCCACCAATTATATAAAATATAGTTTGATTAGTCTTTAGGTAGAAGAATCAAACTGAATTTGTTGATAAAGTTACGTAAGACTTGAGTTTCATTTATTTCCGAATTTAATGTCCAATTTAATCTATTAAATAATTTTTCTTAAGTTAAAATATACTTAAAATAAATTCTCACGGAAACTCTATAGCAGTTACAGAACAAATTTACAAATAAATACAAAGAGATGAGAAAAAAAAAAAAAAAAAACTGACACTAGTGCAGAAAGGTAAAACAAGGGCTCCTTATTAAGTGCGGTTTAACGAACAGACGCACCGTCCTTGTAAATCAAAGCGCTTGTTTTACAAGTGAAGCTTTTATTATAGTCGCACTTGTAAATCAAAGCGCTTGATTTACGAGTGCGGCTGTTACAAATAGCCGTCCTCGTAACTCTTTTTTACCCTAACTTCACTTTAGAAGAGCGTCATTCACTACTCTTTCTTTCTCTAGAAGCGTTTTGCGTTTGGACTGTGCTCTCATTTGCGCTTCGCGTTCCTCTCTTCTTGAAGTGTTTGTGCCTTCGTGGTAAGTTTGTGAGCTCTATTTCTTCTTCACCAATGTATTTTTCGTACATACATACCGTTGGATTGCCTTCATTGATATTGTTGCATTGCCTTCGTAGGTTCCTCTCTTCTTGCTAGTGTGCTCTATCGTTGCTTTCGCGTCCACCGCTTTGTCTGCTGCCACCGTCGTGCCACCTTGGCAACGTTGCCTTCACACACAAGGTTGGTTGTATTTTTTTATTTTTTTTAATGTTATGAATTTTTTTATGTATTATAATTTTTATTCTTTAAAATTTATATTATTTAGTGTTTATTTTAATTTTAATTTATATTATGTTAGTTGTTAGTTTAGAATAGAATTATCGTGTTTGTATTGAGTCCGAGGGTGGAACACCCTCGGCAATTGATATGTGCTGGTATTAAGTCTGATGGTGTTCGACCCTCGGCAAACACATTAGGTAGAACACTGATTAAAAATCACTTGCATGACTATTTCATAATAGAATGGATCGAAATTGGATTAATTCTCTTCGCATAAGTGATGAGTACGAAAGAGAAGTTGAAGAATTTATACAATTTGCACAACGTAATGCGATTAATATTGGTCATGATGGAGCAAAGATCAGGTGTCAGTGTGTTAACTGTTTAAATGGAAGGATACCGGATGTTAAGATAATGAGGGAGCACCTTCTATGTGATGGGTTTCTTCAATCTTATAAAACTTGGACATGGCATGGTGAATTGTTAAATTTACCACATGTTTGTGTAACTAAAGAATATGTGGGGTCCACCATAGATGATGCAGTACATGATGATGTAGATGTTGATCGATTGGAGGACATGATTCGTGATGCGGGAGCTGAGTCTTTTGCAGAAGCGCATGGATATGAAAGTATGGCAAGCGATGCAGAGACTCCATTGTATCTTGTATAAACTAACTTCACACAGTCGTCGGCGGTGTTAAGATTGATGAATTTGAAGGCAATAAATGGATGGACTGATAAAAGCTTCACGAAATTGCTTTAGTTGTTGAAGGATATGCTTCCAGAGGGAAATACTCTACCTAATCGTAATTTTGAGGCCAAAAAGATTCTTTGTCCAATGGGTATGGAGTATTAAAAGATACATGCATGTGCTGATGATTGTATATTATACCGGAAAGATTTTGAATTCTTGAAAAGTTGTCCGAGGTGTGGGTTATCACGTTATAAGTTGAAACAAAAATATGATGATACTATTGAAGATATAGAAAAGCATGGACCCCTAATGAAGGTTATGTGGTATCTTCTCATCATTCCAAGAATGAAGCGTTTGTTTGCAAACCCAAACGATGCTAAGAATCTCAAATGGCATGCAGATGAGAGGAAATGTGATGGCATGTACCGACATCCAGCTGATTCTATTCAATGGAAGAAATTAGATGATGAGTTTCCAAAGTTTGGTAAAGAATCAAGAAATATCTGACTTGGTTTAGCTACAAACGGAATGAATCTGTTTGGTAATATGAGTACAAATCACAGTTCATGGTCTGTTTTACTAGTTATTTACAACTTACCTCCTGGATTGTGCATGAAGCAAAAATACATGATGTTGTCTATGATGATATCCAGTCCGAAACAGCCAAAGAATGACATAGATGTTTATCTAAGTCCCCTAATTGAATTTTTGAAGTTAATGTGGGACCAGGGTGTTGAAGTATTTGACGAATTTGGTAATGAAACTTTCAAGCTTCATGCCATGTTATTTTGCACCATCAATGACTTTCCGGCATATGGTAACATATCAAGTTATAGTGTTGAGGGTCATAAAGCATGTCCAATATGCAAAGAAGACACTGATATATCTTCTCAACAATCGAAACAGGGAAGAAAGACAATATATCTTCGGCATTAGAGGTTTCTTAGAAGTCATCATCCTTACCGGAGGTTGAAAAATGCCTTTAATGGGCACCAAGAGACTAGTGGTCCACCAATTCCATTAACTGGTGTTGAGGTTTACGAAAAGGTAAATAACATAGACTACACCTTCGGTAAGTAAAAAAAAAAAGTCATCTGTGACAAACATTTGGAAGAAGAAATCAATCTTCTTTGATCTTCCGTATTAGTCGAGGTTAGAAGTCAGATATTGTATAGATGTAATGCATGTTGAGAAGAATGTGTGCGATAGATTAATTGGTACACTTCTTAACATTAAAAGGAAGACGAAGGATGGTCTAAATGCTCGTTTAGATTTGATTGAGATGAACATACGAGGCGAGTTGGCACCCATAGAAATGGGTAAGCGTACATATTTGCCCCCAACCTGTTACACCATGTCAAAAGATGAAAAAATTAGTTTTTGTCAATGTCTAAAAGGTGTGAAAGTGTCACAAGGACATTCCTCAAATGTGAAGAGCCTAGTGTCAATGCAAGGTTTGAAGTTAATTGGGTTGTCGGTAGCTATCCGTGGGATCTTATCAAAAAATGTTAGAAATACCATAACCCGTTTGTGCTCATTCTTCTCTTCCATTTGTTGTAAAGTCATTGATCCATCAAAACTAGATGAACTTCAAAATGAAATTGTTGTTATCTTGTGTGAATTGGAGATGTTTTTTCCTCCATCTTTTTTTGACATCATGGTTCATCTAGTGGTGCATCTGGTAAAAGAGGTTAGATTGTGGACCAGTGTACTTAAGATGGATGTATCTTGTTGAGCGATATATGAAAATTTTAAAAGGTTATGTGAAAAATCATTATCGTCCAAAAGCTTCAACGATTGAAAGGTACATAGCTGAATAAAGTATTGAATTTTGTTCAGAGTACATGTCAAAAGCAAATGCAATAGGTCTTCCAGCTAATTCATGGCATCACAGGCGTTTTACAAGTAAATGTTTACGCGGTGTGAATATTGTAAGCAAATCTTGATCAGAAGTCTTGCAAGCACATTTGTATATATTGAATAACACAAATGAAGTTATAGCTTACATAGAAGCTCATAAAGCCATTGTGAAGGCAAATAACCCAAGACAAGCAGAGAAATGGGTCTTGATGGAACATAATACAACTTTCATGCCTTGGTTTAAAGACGAGGTGTTAAAGGATTCAACGGAATCAGGGACCTTGACCTGGTTGGCTGCTGGATTGGAGTTTAATGTCATTTCATGTAAAGCGTACGAAGTGAATAATTGTATATTTCACACAAAGTCTATGGAGGAAAAGAGTACAATTCAAAATTCTGGTGTTAGTCTTGAAGCCGAGTCAATGCATTTTTCGACTTTGAAAGATACAAATCTTGTACTTGGATCAATGGCATACTATGAGTTTATAGAAGAGATATGGGAGGTTGACTACACTAAGTTTTTCATTCCAGTTTTCAAGTGTAAATGGGTTGACAATAAAAGTGGGGTTAAAATTGATGAATCAGGATTCACATTAGTGGACTTTCGAAAGATAGGGTATCAAGATGAGCCATTTATAATGGTTCAACAAGCATCTTAGGTTTTCTACGTGAAAGATCCTACGTTAGAACATTGGTATGTCGTTTTACACGGGAAAAAACAAGGGGAGACCATAGATGATATTGAAAATGGTGATCCCTGTTCATTCACACCAATGATAATTAATAAAGATGACGATGTACTTGATGATGTACATGCAACCCGTAAAGACCATAATGAAGGAATTTACATATGAACATTCAACCCACATGCAACCCGTAAATATGCATTTATAATTTTATGTATTTGTTTTATATGATTTTAATTCGATGCAGATTAACTAATGTTTGTTACCTAATATTTTTAACACAGATATGGATGACGATCAGACTCCAATCAGATCCCGATCCGGACGAGGCAGCAGAGGACCTACTAGATTGAAGCGTCTTGCATTGAAATGTGTTGTTGGTGAGAAGACACGTGTTGACATTGACGTCAACACTGGAATGACTTTTGGTCCTCATGCAAATGAGTTTATGAGCTATCTTGGAGTTGTTTCTCGTGAGAGGCTCTCCATTTTGATTAATTCATGGGATGAGGTGTCAGAGGTCGATCGAAAAATGATATGAGAGGATGTTCCGGTAAACTTTACATTATTATTGTTACCATATAATGCTTTTTAATTTCATTGATTAATTTTAATTTGGTGATGTTATTTTGCAGGCAAATTTTGAAATTCCTGATGTGGAACCGCTTCGATCAAAGATTATATCCAATATCGGACTTAAATTTCGTCACTTTAAGTTAAGACTGACTTCGAGATATGTTTTTGGTGACCTTAAAGACGAAAATCCATGTTTAAAGTACAAACATATTGATGAAAAAACATGTCGTATTTTTAAAGAAAGTCGTGAAAATGAGGCTTGAATTGTAAGTGAAGTTACTTAACTATTTTTTTTATATATAACATTAATAAGTTTGTCTTATTTAGTTCACTTTGTTTATTTCAATTATGACAGGATCGTCAGAAGAAAGCTCAAGAGATAGCTTTGAAGAATGTTACCCCGCACGTACTATCTTGTTCGGGGTATCAAAAGCTTGAGCAATTACTGATGGTGGAAAAGGAGCAATCTAGACAAGGGACGTCGTCTGAGAATGTGGAAACAAGGATCACTTCTCCTCCGTCACCACCTTTTCGCCATGTAAAATGGAAGAGGGCCCGAATTAAAAAGTCGGGTGCACCAAGTTCTGAGCAATTCGGGCTTATCATCGAAAAAATTGTAAGTTATTTGTAGCTTTTTTTCATTTATTTTAAAGCATTAATTATATTAAAAACTGATATGATTTTTGTCTCTTGCAGGATTCCTTGGAATCCCGAGGTAATTTTGTTCCTGAAGGTCGTCACGATATCCTGGTTGAAGCAATTGGATGACCTGAGCACTGTAGTCGTGTTCGTGCAGCTGGACAAGGGGTTGGAATTAAACTATATTTTGGAGTTTCACAACGACAGTCATCCTCCTCCTCCAAAGAGAGTAAAGAAGAAATGAAGACTAAGATACATGAAGAATTAATGGAGGAGATGAGAAAGGAGACTGATCGGATGCGGCTAGAGATGAGAAAGGAGAATGATTGGATGCGACAAGAGTTTCTATCACAACAACTTTGTGCTGAGCCGATTCAACCCCTTGTTAGTCCCACTCCCAATAGCACAAAGGGAAGTTGTGCGGCTCCTACAACATCAGGGGAGGATATCCTTGGGTAGACGAGGGAATGTGAGTTACTGGTAGTGGGCGACAAGCTTCCTTAGGTGGTAGCCCTTGGAAAAGTCTATGAAGAGGTCACCACCTTACATAACGTTCTCTCTCCCCTGATGTGGCGAAGGTAACAGTTGAAAAAGTACGAGTACCTGATGTTCGTGCTCCACTACCTTCAGATGAGGTAACCACTGTGGCTGATGCATTTTAGACATTCGTTGTCTGGCCCAGACACCTCATTCGAATTATGCCAGAACCTCACGTAATAATTTCATTTCATTATATTAATTTATATTTATATTTATATATTACATATAATTTAATACAAATGTTCTTTATTTTGTAGAAACCTCGTCGGAAACCAAGTCCGAAAAAGAAGCATGAGGTTCCGGTTGACGATCCTATAGCTTCCTTAGCTCTAGTTGCTAGACAGATTGGTCAAGATCCTTTTGAAGTCTTGGGATGATATGTTTTTTCAAATAAACACTTAACTGCCACTATACATGTACATGACAGATTTATTAGAATTTATATATGGGGATCAGGAGTTCAATATAAATATAATTCAACTTTTTATGATGTAAGTATCTTTACCTATATTTCAATTTACTTTATGTTAAATAATTATTGATTATGATTTAACTAATAACTTGTAGGTTTTTGCATGGAGTCTGTCTCACTGAGGAGAAGGAAAATGTGTACAGATTCTTAGATCATGCATATATTAATCCCACTGGAGCAAAGGCAACTGAGACCCGATCATACATCACTAATACCCTGGAAAAAAAGGGAAATTTTTTTTATTTATGCCCTTATATTAATGAGTAAGTTTAATTAGATGTCGTCAATTATTACTATTTCATGTTTTAAATATTTACTAACTCTTTTCATGGATGATATAGGCGTCATTGGCAGTTACTTGTCTTATCAATGGTTGATAAGACTGATGTGTGGTTTTGTTCCCTACACAAGAAGATACCCCCAAATCTTAAGAATATCATTGATACGTAAGTACACTATAAACTTAACTCTGTATGTTACTAATTAACCATCTACTAACGAGGTTTTTTGTTTTAACCAGTTCATGGCGTGGATATAACATCCTAAAAGGTCGATTCAGTTCAAATAATTTGAACTGGATAAGAATAAAGGTTTGTAATTTTTTTCTTTCTTTTTTCATTGTTTATCAATATACTAACTTTTACTTTTTATTGAATTATAGTGTAATAAACAACCAGGAAGCTATGAGTGTGGCTATTACGTTATGTAATGGAAGATTACCATTGTAAGACTAGGCATTAAAAATGGTTGGAAAGAGGTAACATGATATGTTAAATTATTTTTGTAATTCTTGAACATATATGTATCTTAAAACTAATTTATGTAAACTTTATTTTGAAATGCAGTTCCTCACGAAAGAAGTACCAATGAGTTTGGAAGCCATAACATATGTGAGACATTCTTGGTCCACATATTTCATAAATTTTTATAACTTTAGGATAGTTGATCAATAGTGTAAGGATTATATGTAATTTGATTAGTGTTTGTAATGTACATTTTGATCAATATATATTTGATTCTCTAAATTTATGTATTTGTCTGGTTGGGTATATATAATTGAACAGGTTAATTTATATGAGAATTAGCATTAAACAGATTGTACTAAAAAAAACACCACTATTTACAAGGGCGACTATTTACCATAGTCGCACTTATAAATCCAGCGTAGGATTTACAAGTGCAACTATGGTAATAAGCGCACTTGTAAATGCATTATCCCTAAATCCTAATTCAGAAGCATATACAAGTGCAACTACCAGAAATAGTCGCCCTTGTAAATAGTATTTACAAATGCGGCTATAAAGCCGCACTTGTATCTCTTCGATTTACGAATGCGTGCTGATCAAATGCAGCTCTATAGCCGCCCTTGTAAATGTAAAATAGTCACCCTTGTTTAGTCTTTCTGCACTAGTGTGAGAGAAAAAAAAAACCTCTAACTTTGAAATAATTATGATTAACATTTATATTAATGCATTTTCTAATTAATTTATGCTACTTGTTTTACAATATTAAAAAAATATAAAAAAAAAATTACGAGTTATATCCACTTTGTGTCATTCTAATAAATCCTAGAATTATTAATGTCTAGTTCGATGTTTACCTCTTCAACATTATTTTGAACATTTTCTTTGAATAAAGATTTACTTATTAAGTATAATAGATATTTTTAAAGATTTGAAAGATGTTTCTTTTTTATTTAAACATATTTTTAAAACTAAAGTGTACTATTTTTAATATTTTTATCAAAAATAAGAAAAATGTATATTTAATCTCCCTATTTTTAGTATGCAAGTAAAGTAAAATTCTTGCACAAATTAATTCTTAATAAATCATCAATTATTTTCACCTTTATTTTCTTAAAAACTAAAATGGATATTTAGAGAGGAATTAATAATATAGCATTCCAAATTGAGCATTAAATGCTAGATTTGTATTTAAAAAAAAAAGAATTATGTTTTCTTTCTAACATTGTTTTTAAATTTATAACTCACATAAATCAAAGTAGAATGAAATTACCATTCTAGCTCTAGCATAGTGTGTCCATATTCATTTTCTTTCATTATAACACTCGGTAATAGTGTACTATATATTAAGATTAGTTTAAAAACACATCTTAATTATATTTAGTTGAGAAGCATTTTCTTTGGGATTTATTTTATTTAGGTCCGTTTAGTATATTTGTCCTATGTAGTAGTAATGAAAGGTAAAATTCATTAACATATCTTATCAGCATGTGACCAATTACAAAATATTCAAAATCCTAATACTAGTTTTAATTCATTGATATATATGCTGATTCAATTTGGTAACACATTATTTAAGATATTCAAACCTTCTCTCTCTCAAACACATATGAATATACATTTCATCTCCCAATCATATACATTTGTATATTTGTAATGTTAATAAAATTTAATTTTAAAGATTAAAATAATTAATTATTATAAATTAAAAATTAGTTTTTATTATTATTTTAGATATTAATAGTATTAATAGTTAAAATCTTAGTAATTAATTTAAATATCTATTTAAAATTATTTTATAAATTTTATTAATAATAAAAGATACTTTTAATACTAATTAATAATTTTTTAGTCTTTAAAATAATATTTAATTTAGACTAATTATTTTTATCTTTAAATTTAATTATTATCTAATATTGTTTTAATGAGAACTCTATACTAAATTATAACTATTAAAAAGAGATTTTTTAAAACAAGAAAAGGAAATTTGAAAAGTACATTAAATAAATAATAATGATGAAGTAGGATGTTTCATCTTCTGATATAAGAAAGTAGCATTTCTGATATTTATAGCGGGGACAGAAAAGTATAGAAGTAGAAGTGAGAAATGACATGATTGAAGGTGCAGAAGAAAGAGGAAGTTTTGTCGAAGTATGATTGGGAGATGAGAAGTTTGGGGGGGTGGTATGTGGTCCCAGACGAGGGAATGCATGATGAGATGTGACATGGGAGGTTTGAATTATTACTTTTGATGATAAAATACATATTTCCTGGGATCTCACTGTTACTATGTCTCTCTACAAGAGAAACCTAGAGAGCCCTGCTTTATCACCTGTTTCCTTAACATCTTTCTCTATCTGCTCTCTGTACTCTCTAAAACTAAACTTTCTGTACACTGCTGGCATCATCTCGCTCTCTATCACTGCATCTTTCCTAGGGTTATAGAAATATGCCACTGAGAACCTCTCTTCCTTCTCACCTCCCACCACCTGGTGTTTAGCACTTATGTACATGTCATTGCTCACTGCCTGCACATATCATTAAATCAAAACACTATTATAATTCTTTAGTAATCATATTTCATCATTTCTAAACTAATTCAACCTAGTAGCTGGTGGGTTCTTGTTGTAAACATCCTGTCATGGACTCTTAATCCACTCCCCCCCTTCTTTTTTATCTTTTTTTCATGCTTATATCATTGATGTAGATTAGGCCCATTTTTGTCCACCTTGGTCTGCCGGAAGATTTTCATTGGTTACTAGTAAGAAATTCAAACTGAGGTAAAACCAGTGTTTGAAATTATTAAGGGAAAAGTTGTGTGTATGTATACTCAAATTTATCTCATCACTCTTTATGCAGATATTAATTTCTCCAAAGGACCCACAGACATGAGTTATCTTAAAAGATAGATAGATAGATAGCCCAGAATATATATCACATCCACATTTTTACCTAATACAATCCTTGTTTGGGAGGTCATTAATGATTTTCGTGTATTCTTTTTCTTCCACATGTTTTCTTGCTTGTGGAATAATCTCTGCATTTTAAGTATCGTATGCTGCATATTATCTATCTTCTGAACTTTAACTTCACCAGATTAAACTATTATCTGCAAATATTTATTTTTTGGCCTTTTCATATACACATTGAAAATATTCTCTAAAATTAAGAGCGATGATGAGAGTTTCCTCATGTTAAATATAAAAATATTTGCATTTTCTTTTTCATTGCCTTTATACCTATTGGAAAGAGTTTAATTCTCTAGATATGTTAGGTGACTGACCCAGTGATCCTGTATGAAAACAAAATACCTATTTTATTAATGATTCTTTACATTTGCACAGAGATAATCATTACATCTTTTAATTAGTTCCTAAATTCGACCAATCCTTCATATATACTCAACCAAAAAAGATATCCTTCATATGGTTAGATTCCCTAATACGTGTGTTGGACTTAGATTCAACTCTGAACTAATCGCTTAAACTGAAAAGTTATGTCAAAGGTGATATAAGAAAAGTAAATGGAGGAATTTCCAATTATTATATTTCCTTTGGAAATAATAGCCCTTTTGAAAATACTCTTTCCTACTTATTAATTTCATTACTATCTCCATCACAACTTTTTTTAACTAGTATAATTAGGGTTTTCTATTTCTAATTAACCAAACTTGATATATTTTTATTGAAGTTTCAGTCACTTAAGATTGATTACGAAATTAATCTTAAATTCAATTAATACTTAATCACATTTAAAATTCATGGTCTCTCTCAAGATTTGTTAAACCAAAACTTTCTCCCACAAGCTATTTGACAGGCATAGCAAAACTATGAGCTGTTGTTATTGCATAAGAATAAAGTAATGAGAATGGTGAGATCATTACCTGGAATAAATCACCAATATTAACAACAAGTGCTTGAGGGTTAGGTTTGACACCGATCCACTTTCCATCTTTCATTAATTGCAACCCCCCAATAGGGTCTTGGTTCAGTATAGTGAGGAAACTAGAGTCAGTGTGAGGTAAGAGGCCAAACACCCTTGAATGGAGTGGACATGGTGGATATCTGTTCAGCCGAAGAAAGCAAGTGTTTGCTGAACAATTCTCTTGGAAATAACTGAATTTGATGTTCAGTTTCTGAGCAAGAATCTGCACTAAGCTTTCTGCCAGTGGAGCAACTACAGATGCAAAAGCCTCAATACTTGATCTAGATTTACCATCACAATTGGTTAGAACAATTATGCATTAGAAAGTAAAATAAGAGAAACTGTAAAGACAATTCAGTGGTCCTCAAAGGTTGTAAAATAATTCATCACTCCAAATAAACCCATCGTACAGATCATAAAAAAAGAGACGTACATAAACAAACGTTTGGTCACCTTCAATTGTTGCCTCAAAGTACATGCAATAATAACTTTATGTGCAAAAGGCAGCCACCATCATTTTCTTCAAACAAGCAAAAAAAAACACTTTACAACAAAGATCTACATTAATTGTGTAATGATTTATTGTTTGGATAGTGCATGCTGTTAAGATATCAGAAAAAATATAGATTATCCAGTCAAATAGGTCAACCACAAAGTATCCACGCCTTTCAGGTTTTTGAGAGATTGTAAATAGTTTGATCACAACAGATCGTACCTTTCAGACTCAGATAAACATTACATAAGTACTAATATTTGAGTCACAGTTTTTTTTTAATAAACTATACATGTTATATTCAAAAAGCATAGTTGATAAAGTTATTCCTTGGCATTATTTTTCTTTGAGCTAACATAACAGAAGAGAGAATGAGTTCCAAACCCCACATTAATTCAAGCCTCATATCTTTACCATTCCATGTTCTGCAGCATGCTGTGACCCTAACATGCAGTTGCTTTCCCAACCAGAATTTGAGAAGATTAGATCACAATTAACAATGCAGTGTCTATATATATATATATATATATATACCTGAGACTTTGGTGCTGGTCCTCCATCCTAGCTATATCTGGAAGAAACAAGTGGAAGGCTTCTGACCATGAAATTTGGCTCCAGTTTGTGGCAAATGGATTGCCCCACCTGTAACTTCTGGGAGGTAAATTCAAGAAATTTTCTCTGGATTTTGTTGCAAAAGGGTTGCGGAACACGTCCATTTGCTCATGCCGCAGATTGTGAAGCAGTTCTTGTGAAACCCCATGATTCAGAACCTGGAAAAACCCCCACGTTCTCGCAGCTCCACTTATTTCTTTCATGCACTCCTCCCTCTCAACATGGTCCAGGCTTAACCGGCTTAGATCAATTAGAGGAAGCTCACACCACTCGGATTTGTCGTTTCTTATGCCACTGCCACCAACATCAACACCAACAGCGTGCGAGTTTTGTAGAAGGAGGGGCTTGTAGACATCAAAAAATGGAGGTTCATAATCCATTTGAGATAGAGTGAGTTCTCCAAATACTTGGAATTAACCTTTCAAAAACCGAAGTTGCACATATATTCCCTTAGAAATGGATGGAAATACACTTTTGTAACTTCTAGGTATGGTTAAATACACTTTTCATAGAGAAAAACTATAACTATTTAATATTTATGAAATGAAATATATAAACGTATACATTTAGTATGAGTTGTTTACTTAAAAAGTTTTTATACATTTAATATAAAGGTAATTTTATTTATATTATGATTGAGTGAAATTTATGTTTTGGTCCTAGAGTTTTAAGTGAAAGAAGATTTCAAATAAATTAGCTTTAGCTACATCTGTAAAATATTTAGTTAAAGTGGGAATTTGAGGATTGTAAGTAGAAAAAACTTTACATATAACCAATTTTCTTTTCATTTTAAAAACAGACAACTTAATCAGCTCAAAAGTATTTAGAGATATCAAAGTTTAATATATTTCAACTTAAATGACCGAGAAAACACTTTTTTTATTTCATTTTTTAATTCACAACTTTTCTATTCCTTTCAAATACCATTACTTGAAAATATTTCCAATTCAACTTTTCTTTAAATTAGATTCTTGATATATCAAAAAGAGATATTTTTATAGAGCACTAATACGTTAACACCATAAACATTAAAAACATCTATTTAACAATTTAATAAATTACTATTTTCATTATATTTATTTTAATTTTTAATTAAAAATATTATTATATTATTATAAAGATTTGTGAAATGAAGTAATATTAATATATATATATATATATATATATATATATTATTATAAAAGATTTATTCAAACAAGTGTTGGAGATCCCACATCGACTAGAGATGAGAGCCTTTCATAGTATATAAGTGGGTGTAAATCTCATCCCATTGAGCTGGTTTTATGGAGTTGAGTTAGGCTTAAAGTCCACTTCGTAATATGGTATCAGAGCCATTTCGAGCTTATCCTAGCGAGTATTTGTTGGGCCTATCGTGTCACCCCCTATCGGGCCGCTATCGGACCACCCAAAATATATAGTCCCACGCACGAGCTTCTATCTATCACTCTCGGCGTGAGAGGTGTGTTGGAGATCCCACATCGACTAGAGATAAGAACATTTCATAATATATAAATGGGTGAGATTGAGTTAGGCTTAAAGTCCACTTCGTAATAACAAGGTTTTTTCATTTTTATATATGAATAAAGTTTGTTTCACATTTATTTTTCTCTCACTTTTATTTTGTCATCCCTTATAGTAATAAAATATTATATTTAATTAATAGAAATAAATATAAATAAAATTTTAAAATAAAATAATAATATTATTGGTTGTGAAATGAGAGTGTAAAAAATGTATAGAAGGTAAGGTCAAAATAATAATATTAGAATTATAATAAAAAAAATATGAGTTCTCAATATATATTATTTTTTTATATTGTAATTTTATATTGAGTAATGATAATTTGAGAATCTTCTCTCATTTTTACATTCAACTTACACCTCAAACAATTATTATAATATTTTATTAATAAAAGTATATGTGTGGATGTAATTTTTGAATAACGGTGTCAAAAGATATTTATTCCATTATATTTTATTTAAATTTAATTTTAAGACCACCATCATCTCAATTAACCCTAATTTGATTTTTTTATAAATTTATATTTAATGCTCTATATAAATAAAAGACTGTGTATCATGATTCAAGTAAAAAAAATTTAAATTCGATCCAAACTTTGAAGGTTTATTATCTTTAATTTACTTCTGTATATTTAATATAATATTTAATATTTAATATTGATAATAAATAGACTATTATCTTTAATCTAAATTTAATTTATAAAATTTATTGTTATTTAAATATCTATATAATATATGTGACACTTGCTAGATAATAAAGATTTGAATATGATAGAAAAAAATAGTAAGTCCTTAATAAAATTTGTCACGTAGGAATTTAAAGTTCGTAAGATTTTTTTTTCTAATTATTGATTTTAAAATATAATAATTCAGTCTCGTGTAAAATTCTTATTCATTTTTTTTAGTATCTCATTTTAATATAAATTTTTTAATTTTACTTTAAACATCCAAGATAGAAGGTTATGTGTTACGGTTTTGTTGGTGTTTTGGTGGATAAGGAGGATTTACATTTTTGTTAGGATTCCATTAGGAATCTATTGGGAATTTAGAGATTCGTTAGAGATCATTTGGCCATTTAGAAGATTCATTAAAATGTGAGAGATGGGAAAAGGGTGATGCGTGGGTAGAAATTATTATCAATGAAAATCATATGAAAGAATTTGGAATTTTTTTAATTTCACACAAAAAAATAATGAAAAAAATATTACGTTCAAATTATTTATAGATGAAATATGTTGTAGATAATTTTGAATTGTACTGAAAGACTCAAATATTTGTAGGTAAGATCATGGGTAAATATATTGATCAATGATAAATTTCAGTACATAATAATTTGTAAATAATTTCCATATTTCTTATGTTTTTTAGAAGAATTTGCTTCCTTATAATCTGAGTTAAAGTAATTCAATAATGATCCTAGTTAGAATACTTCAACAGAGATTAATTATAACTCATAGTTCTTTATTTTTTTTTGCTAATCATTAGACAAACTTTTACTTCATTTTGGTTCTTACTAAAGGTCTTTCTGAATAGTCATAAGACTATAATTATTTTGCTTTCATGTCTCTAGCTTCTTACATTTCAAGTAGATTGCATCTATTTTCATCCTTGAATAATTTATTAGCTATTTTAATAAAATAAAATAAAAAGTTAAGTATGTGTATAAAATGACAACAAAAAATTCACAAATTATGTAAAAAAGTAAGAGAAATTTAGTATTTTATTCACGATCACATTTTCTATGTCCCCTTTTTTCTCTCACGAGTATTTTATAATTTGTATGAAGTAGAAAAAATAGTATTTATATTTGAAATATAAGTAAAGAGTTATAAAAACGTGATTGTTATAAAATTTATAAAATGAGATAAGATTGAGAGAAAATAAAATAAGAGATATGGTATTTAGAAATTAGGTTATGTAAGATGTAAAGAAGTAATAAGTGATGTGATTGATGGAGCGTACCACAATTGATCCCGACAATGGACTTACATTATAAGTTTGGAGAGAAAACAAACTAATGGGGACCCAACCACGCTCTTGCTTCCTCTTTTAACCTCACTTTCAGTAGTCTTAATTACTTGAAGGATTTCTTAATTATTATCAGATACCAACTTTAATATGCAAAGAAGATCAGGAGAATGTTAAACAAATATGCACACAAATCACACCTAGGGGATAATGTTCTTTTTACCAATTTACTTCTTAAAATTACAATAGCTAATTAAATTTACTTCAAATTATCAATTTAATAAAATAACACGATAATCCTTACAATTGGAAATTCTGAATCAATTGGGTTTCTTTATTATTTTTTAATTTTTATTTAATATTGTTAAAAAATAATATATTGATAGTTAACTATTTTTACTTCAAGTTCATTAAGATTTATTTGAGGTATTTTATGTTTTAAAATTTGGTAATTTACTTTGATATCAAATTTTATATAATGTAGGACTTTTGGGTGTACTTGAATAAATCTTTAGTTAAGAATTATGGGTAAGAGTACGTAACAGTAGAAACTTTAAACTCCTTTTTATATCCTCATAAATAATTGTTATGATATATAGAAGTATAATTATGTCAAGTCATTATATATAAGGTATTTTTTTATAAATTAGATGTTTTTGAAATGATTTAGTCTTTTAAGATCTCTTATGGGTTTTATGAAAGAGGATGTTTACAACTTATCTTTGATCTTAATTCCAGACTTTTATCTTATTTCTAAATATTTTTTTTAATAAAGATTAAAACTAGTAGGAATAACATGGAATTTTTTTTTTTCTACAAACAACATCAATGTTTTTAAATCACATCAATTAGAATAGTCATTAAACTGAATTAGGTATTGTTCACTATTAGAGTTCGATGTTCATGATACAATTTTATTCTTAAAAATTATTAATGATATAAAAAATAAATGCGATTTTTCATCAACAAAGAATGAAATTAATTAAAATTATATATGTTTAATGTTGACTAATTATTTTTTATCGCTAAATTTGATTATTATTTAATGATTTTCTTGTAATGTATGCTCAATGTTAGCTAGTGTATGTTATGTAGTTATGAAAGATTAAACAAGAGAGCAACTATCAAAGTTTACTATATTTTTTTTTAAGAGATATGGTTTAAAATTGTAACTCTTTGTACACATATTTATGTATAAAAACTTTATTTTTAAGATGTTTTATATATTAGTTTGCGCATCCTTTCAATATTCTACTTTATTTATTTTTTTATGATAAAAAAATTATATATTTATTGAAAAAAACCACCCTAATAATATTTAAAATTAAGTTTTAAAAAAAAGAGTGGAACTCAACCTTTGGAAATTCGTTAAAATATAAGTTTCTCTAGTTTTTTATTTTATTTTATTGGAGGAACTAATACGGTGACATTTTTAGAGGGACTAGTAAATTGAAATTCTAATGCAAAATTAATAAGCTAAAAAAAAAAAGATATGAAAAAAAAACATTACTATTCTACCTAAGTTTTGACATATGACATATGACATGTATGTTCATTTAATTGTGACTTTTGTCATTTAACATGTTAATTCACTCTAAACATAATATTAAATAATTTATATTCAAGAACTATTTTATTTTAAATTTTAATCGATCATTATAATTTCAGATAACAAATTTCTATTATTAATAATAAAAAATCGTTTGCTTTAGGTAGGCATGTTATTGATTTTGTTTTGTAGCGTCGGCACTAAACGTATGAAAACATTTTTATACCAGAATCCCCTTACACTTTTCCATAAACTTTGAAGTCTTCACCTGTTCTATTTATTTTAAAAATATATAATAATTACTTACGATTTTTTGAGTGGCGCTTAAACTTTTTAAATTTTTATCATTTACTTACGTAAATATTTTTACATATTTTTATTTTATAACTGAATATAATTTTAAATTTCTCGTTAATAACTCTTAAATATACTATAATTATAAATTAATAAATTTAGTAACTCTTAATCATATATGTTAAAATCAACCTTAAAATCACGTATACTTAAAAAGTGTTGAAATCCCTTTCATTCGCAATTGCATATAGTGATCCCCACGAGCAATTAATTGAAAATGGGGTCACTGGTCCACGAATACCAGACACTCATTAAGGATTGGGGTCAAAGGAATTTCCTTTATATTTCTCCACTCTATTTTTTTTTATCATATTTTAATTTTCAAAATAAAATTCTTTTATAATTTCACCCTCAATTTTTAATTGGGTTGCCGAAAATATTTTTAAAATAATTATTTTTTTTTGGATGTAATAAAAAGTTAATTCTTAATTATAAAAAGTATCGTGCAGCTGAAAAAAAATAATGATTCGAAACAAAATTTTAAATTCATAAAGCAACTTATTTTTTCAGTTTCTTTATGATGTTAAATTATTATTTCAAACATGCAGACAGTATTACAAAATCTTCTTTTTTAAAACACAATTAAAATTTCTTCAAATTGTTTTTTAAAACACACTCCCTAATTTTGTGCTTGGATACTTGAATTGATTTGCTTTAAATTTTTCACATTTAAAAAAAATATTTAGATAAATTAAATTTATTTTCTTAAAATATAAATTTTCAGTTTAAGTAAGATAATCTAATTATATATATATATATATATATATATAAATAAATAAATAAAAAGAGAGAATAAATTATTTTAGGATAAATTTTATAAATGGTTATACAATCAACAACTGTAAGTAAAAAGAAACAAACTATCCAACTTTTAAATTATTTATATCACCATGGATGTATTGAAAATTAATAAAAAAAATAAAATAATTCATATTCAGTGTATTTTAAAAATATATATATTATTTTAATAAAATAATTTTGTGCTTGTATAAAAATAATATAAAGAAATTGTTGATGGAAAGGTGATTGGAAGCAAAAAGTAAATGATGAAGAAGCAACTGGCACAGAGTTGATGTTATGGTTTAAAGTTGAAAAACATGAGTGGGTAGGGATGATGATGAGCCACGTGATAATTAAATGGCACAAGGTAGAGAAGCACAGTATTAATGAAGGATAGATAGGGTAGGTTGGTCACATTGGATGGCCATGGAATTGTTTGTGTCAGAAACGCATCACAACACACAAACACACCAAAACATATCTATCCTAACTGCCAATCCAACTTCCTATGGTTTTCGTTTTTCAGTTCGCCAGTTCCCATCACCAACCCATTATACACACTACTTCACTGCCTCTTTTCCTTATTATTCAACCACATCTTATTTCTCAAACCAAATTATTATTCCTAAAACATTCACTCATTTCCCTACTACGTTTATGCATTCTCAAGTAGAGGGTTTCTTAAATTATTAATATCAAAATCAATAAATTCTTTTATAAGAAAATAATAAAAAAACATTAAAAAGAAGATATGTTTCTTATTCTCTTATGTGTGTGGTTACATCACTTCATGTATAGAAAATATATAAAAAGTTTCTCTCTTCAAATTACAATCTAATTAGATAAGATACTAATTATGAAATTCTATAATTATTAAATTAATTACATATAATTAGATACGATATCATACAATATTATATACAATAATTATATATAATTTAATAATTATTATTTTCTTAATATCTTTCCAACCAACTTCAAACCTTAATTTCAGTCACATAAAAAAAATGCTAATAACCAATACCACACAAGCTGCACATTGAAATCACAATACAACCACCACTACATGCAAAACGTGCATTACCATTGATAAAAACAGACGCAAATGTAATAAACCGACACCTAAACATCAGATATATGTGGATTAAGTACCTGATGCTAAATCCATAACAAAGCTGCTTGGCGTTAGATGTTTGTAAAAAGAAAATTTTTTGTTTGTTGGAATTCTTGAACCTATATAACAATTTCATTTAAACAAGTAATACCATTCTAAATTCATTAAATCATCAAATTTAATTCCAAAATTCATTAAAATTTAAAATTAAAATCAGAACTCACTAATGTAAATTTCAAATATAACTATTAAATAAAATATAAAATTATAATTCTAAATTAAAAAGGAAGCAAGAGTTATTTAAACTATAGTATAAAATGCAAAATTACATAAAATTAATCCATAACCAAATCGAAAATTGGAAAAGAGTTATTTAAACTATAGTATAAAATGCAAAATTACATAAAATTAATCCATAACCAAATGATCCGGTCGGTCATCGGTAGTCGATGACGTCAGCAGAAGATACCCACGTGGACCACTCGCAGGGTGACACGTGGACCAGGTGACAGATAGATCGGGGTGAACGTGATCGGTTGTCACTAACCAAGTGACCACCGACAGATCAGGCGGCAGAGAAGTCAGAGGACAGATCACCCAGAACGGTGATCGGTGGTCAGTAACCAAGTGGCCACCAACAGACCAGTTCCCAGATGAACGCCTGGGGGCAGAACGCGAGAAGCAATAGAGCACTGATCAGTCATCGGGTGCATGGTCATCGGGGTCCCGTGTTACACGCAGTTAAACTGGGACTGAGGCTCCCAGCGAGAGCGTTACGCATGGACCTCGCATGAGCACGTCTCAGGGAATCGTGCACGAGAGTGGCCTGAGGGAGCTAGCAAACCGGTCAGTGATTGGTTATTCCCTCAACCCATTACGTGCGTGACACCGTGAAGGGTAAGCCGTTTACGCAGAGAGCAACGCTTGGTGAGTGTGCCTAGACCAGCCACACCTGGCGTTCTCCTGAGAGTATGCGATTTACCCAGATGGAAAAAATATGCTAAGTTACTCCGCAAGGGAATAACTTAGCACACAAAGAGAAGCGCTAGAGCCCTTCAAGTAGTGACACGTGTATGGATAGATGTGAGTTGCATGCCTCCACGTGTCATCATCTGAGAAGGGCGCGGTCCAGATAAAGGTGCACTCCGTACCGCTAAGGGTACAGACAAGCGCAGCCAAGCGCAGAGACGCGCAGACACGCACAGACACTCACACTCTACTGATTCTGGAGGTACGTTGTCTCAGAAAAGCATAACAGGGTTCTGACACATGCCAGAGGGGCATAACAGAATTCTGTTAGGCCCAGATACAGAGGGAGGGATAAAAGAGAATCAGGGGGCGATTCAAAAGGAGGAGAGAAAAAAAAGAGAGAGGAAGAGTTTTCACACACACTACTAGTTTTTCTCATTGGTGGTTCTGTGATCTAACTTGATCGTCGGAGTGCAAACGGCCGCTAGAGGCGCCGTCTGTGTGTTTTGCAGGTCGCGTTTGGAGATCCTAGAGAAGGTTCTGAGGGTGATTTTGCAGATAACACAGTCGCGTAGACGGGGCAGAGAGTGCTACGAAGCGATTCCTCCACGCTCGAGTTGTCGGCAGGATCACCAAACTAACAAATTGGAAAAAAAAATTATGCAACTCTTCTTTCAACAACGATGACTGACACCCACCTGTTAGAAATGTAGGCCTTCACTACAAAAATAATAAGATTTAGCTGTCATGAAAAGTGTGGGTCAACAGACAAACGCTATATGCATTGGTTAAGCCTATGCAAAGTGAACAAGAAAAAAAGTAAAATATGTCGGTCAAACACACGAAAAACCCACGTAAATAATTGTAAAAATTAATTAAGTAAAATTAATTTATTTGTGTCGGTTAAGGAAACACAAATGAGACACTAAATTTGGAGAAAAAAATAATTGCATTAAGTGTAGGTTAGGCCACCACTAAATAATTTCCAGAATTTTTAAAATTAATTTAACTTTGATGAAGGCTTATTGAAACGCAAAATATTTTAGAAATTATAAATTTATAATAGTTTAGTAATATGATGGTGAAAAATTAACACACATAACTTAAAATCGCACAAAATGAAATGAGGTAAGCTTTCACGGGTCCTTTGGTGGTCTCGTAGGTGTGACTACTTTTCATTCTCAACTCTCCCAAAACAGTCTTCTCTTCCAACTCCAACCAACCAGTCTTGGATACCACCACACCTTTTCCCTTTTCTATTTGTTTTCAACTCTTCTCGATTTCTCACCATCTCACTTTTTTATTCTTTCTGTTTCGTTTTCCTTTTATTTTCCAATCAATTGAGTGGATCACGCAAGTTCAAGATCGGAATCAACAGTAAGTCATCTTCTCGAACCCTAACCCTAATCCTCCATCCATTTATTTCTTCTCTTCTCTCTGTTTTTGCTTTGCAACAATTCCATCCATGAATACCAAGTCGCAGCTTTCATGACAATATAATGATCTTAGCGTTGCGAATCAACTGCATGGGTTTGGAGAATTTCGGAGCTTCGTAGTGGACCGCGACGTCGTCGTGCTCTGATTTGGTCGTAGAAGCTCGAAACCACCATCTTTGGGGGCGAGATACGTCAAGACTCGCGTTGCGGATGTGGTGGAGAAGTCGCAGACTTGTTTGAGTGAATTCTAAAGCTTTTTTGAGTAGCGATTGATCGGTAAGAAAGAAGGATGAAGCAACAATCGAGTGAAGGAAGAGGCGAGGATGATGCCGCTCTCTCTGATTTCCTCGCCTCCTTAATGGATTACACTCCCACGATAACTTTTTTCTCTATTCTTCCAATTTCTCATTTTGCACAATTTAATTCTTTGTTTAGATACCTGATGAATTGGTGGAGCATTACTTGGCCAAGAACGGTTTTCAGTGTCCCGATGTTCGATTGTGGGTTCCTTCTCTTATCTCCATTCACTATCAATTTTTCTTCATTTTCTATCCCACAAAATAAGGTTTCATGGAATTCGATTTAGGCAAAGTTTTTTTTCTTTTGGAGGAAACGCGTTATTGATTACCATAGTTTATGTTGGGTTTCTCTTGCCTTTTGTGGCAGTTATTGAAACATCTTGTATTTATTTTTAATCCATTCTTAGCCCTTGCATTTCTTCTTCATATACTATGAGCTTGATTGGAAACACTTATCATTTTTTCAGGACTAAATTGGTAGTTGTTGCCACTCAAAGTTTGTATCTTAAGTTGCAAAAAATGCACTTCAGTATGTTCATTTTACTTGTGTTTTTGGTTGAATCTTTACCTTCTAGCTTTTATTTTATTTATTTTTAACCTTGAATTACGACATCACAACTACCTATTCATGTGTTAGTTAAATTTAGAAATATTCTTATGTGTTGAAGTTGATTTCTGGTTTCCTAAAAATATTGAACTTGTTGCAAATGTTAATTCATTCATGTGAGAGCAGTTGAGGAGTGTTTGAACAACTGTTACGACTAAAATATCCTCCATGGAACGTTTCTTACATTTCCCTTTACGCCTTTTATGTTTAGGTTCACTACCTTGGGTGGAGACACTGTTGGACTGCTCTTATGAACGTTGGTTTAATTTCAGAGGGTACATGTCTCTTCTGGTTGAGATAAATTGGCATATTTTTTGTTGCAGATTTGATGATTTGATTGCTTTTCCTCTTCACGCGATGAAGGGTGGTTGCTGACTTTGTAGTTACACTCATCATCAATGCCTTGTGGCACTTCAACATTGCATGAATCAGTTTCTTTCTTGTTATCATCATTTGAAGTTTTTCCTGGTTCAAGTGGTGGCAACAACTCTTCCAACTTGAGACCATTTTTAAGACACAATTGCAAGTGTTTCTCTTCAAAAGGCCAGTTCTGAGAGATATTTGTGTGACCACAACCAAGAACATATTGTTTTATTGAGAAGGGTTTAACACTAGCTCCAGATTGCATAACCATAGTTAGGTTTTGGTTTTGGTTTTGGTTTTGGTTTTGTTGCTGAGACATCACTCACATGGAAGACTGCAACTTTGCATGTGGATCCCAAACTAAACTCGCTAAATTAATATCTAACCACAAATCTTGAAACTCCAGTTTTTGCCTATGACCACAGGAACACCACACATAAGATGTCCAAGAAAAAACTCCATAAAATGACTAGGTGCAATACCCGACGAGTGAGGTAAATCTTGAAGCTCCAGAGGAAGAGAAAGGGTCACACAAATGCTTTACATTCACATTTACAAATATTAAAAATGTCCTACCCTGTATATCTTTTTTTTATATATATATTTCACAATTTGCGTGGGTGTAACTCACGCTAACATTTTCTTTTATTTCATATTTTGTGTGACCTAACCCACAGTAACATTTTAAATTATTTCTTTATGGTGTCGGCCAAACTCATTCATGACTTTAATTTAGCATCCAAGAAACGTAGGCTAAACCTACGCTAGCTAAAATTATAAAAAAATAGTGTTAACTTTGTGGCGGCCAAGATGACGTAGTGAGTCTACTTGCGTCCACATTGTGTAGGTTTAACCTACTCAAAAAGTGTTCATATTGAGTAGGTTTAGCCTACTCAAATTGCGTCAGCTGTTGGGACCTACACAAAAATGTTTGCATCCAAGGTATTAGCTTCCATCTTTTCGGAGACACTAGGCCTACACTAACAATGATTTTGTGTAGGTTTTTGGCTATTTGTGTCTGTCTTAAGCCCACGCCATTTACCTTGTTTCTTGTAGTGCTTAAACAAAAGGGGGTGAATTGTTTATGAAAGATTTTCACAAATATTGAAGGTAGATTGAAAGACAATGAGGAATCAACTAATTAGAAATCAGTTCAGCCAAGTTCAAAACTGTTTTTAATGTGATTGCATAAAATCAACCAATTGTTTTTGCGAAACAATCGCTTGTTTATACCAACAGTTTTAAAAACAAAACAAAAAACAACTTTAAAAGAGAGAAAGGATAGAGAGATCAACACAAAGAGTTTATATTGGTTCATTCTTTACTAAGAGCTACATCCAGTCCTCAACAACCACTGAGAATTCACTAAGCAATCAAAAACCTTGATTACACACAACACACCAAAGTGGTGATCTTGAACCCTTCAAGAACACACACCACTTTTGGCAAATACACCACAAATTTCAGAACAACCTCTGAATCTACAAAACAACAATTCTCACAAAAATACAGTAGTTAAGAAAGAAGGAATAGAGTACACCTGGGTACAACAATACAAGAAAATCATGAAATAGAAACCAATTTTAGAAACAAAAAATAATTAGTTGCTATAGTGACTAAATTAGAGACCATTTTAAAAACTAAAAAAAAATTGGTTTCTAAATTAGTTTCTCTATTATTATTAGATGGTTTCTAATTAGCTACCAAGGTTTTTGCTACCAAATTTAGAATCTAAATAATTGGTAGTTAAAACCTTGGTAGCTAATTAGATACCAATTTAAAAACTATTTAACAATAATAGAAACTAATTTAGAAACCAAAAATGTTTTTAGTCTCTAAAATGGTCTCTAATTTAGTCACTACAACAACTAATTATTTCTAGTATCTAAAATTGGTTTTTATTTTATGATTTTCTTGTAGTGCAATCACATATTAAAGCAAGATGAATACAACACAATCATATTCCAGTCTCAAAAAAGATCCAAAGCTTTTAGCAATCTTGGAAGATTGATTTGAATAATTTCTCTTGAATTAATTCGAGACCAAGAGCGTAAAACAACTCATTTAAACTTCAATCAGGTGGTCAAAGCATTTAATGCAAGAGCCAAAACAATTTTAAATTAGCTAAAACAGATTAAAGCCACTTAACAAAAATCTATTAAGGTTTTCAGAAAAATAGTCGTTGAAAACATGAAACAATCGATTGAATTGGTTTGACAACAAAGTCAACCAAAGTCAAGCTTTTTCAAATCCTTTTCAAAATACACTAAGTGTAAAACAACCGATTGAATCGAAATTTCAACAGGTTGATTGTTCACTTTCCTTTGAAAACAAATCTTTTTTTTCAAAATGATTAAAATCAAACAACGTTTGGATCGTCAATTAAAGTGGATTAACAAATTCAAACTACACAAGACACACACACACAACCAACAACAAGGTCTTCAAACAATCCACTTGGATTTGGAGACATCAAAGCACCTTGTTACCCTTTCAATCCCACAGATGACTTACTCTTCAATCTATTGCAATTTTATAACAACCATTCAAAATTCAAATTAAAAAAATATTACAACCTCACCACACTTTGCTTATCATAATGTAGCTCAGAGGACCTCACATATTTGAAGAAAATGGACACTTGTTGGTGTGAAGGTGTACTTGCGGAAGAACAAAATGGGAGTTGAAAAATGAAGAAATGGAGCAAATGGTGAGAACCTCAAATGACAATTTTTAAATGGTGGAAAGAAATATCACCTATCTGAGAACAAAGGCACCACAAAGAGGAGGGAGAATGGAGCTTCGCGAAGAAGATGAAGAATGGAGCCCCACGAAAAGGACGAAGAACAAAGTCATCACGGAGAGGAAAGAGAATGGAGCGTCACAAAGAGGACGAACGACGGTGACGCCGTCGAGATGAGGAAAAACGTTGGTAAGGAGACATTGCGGAGAGGAGTGAAATGCGATTAGGTTTTTCAAATTTGGGAATGAAAGAAAAAGGGGAAATTGAATTTCACAATTTATGACATACAATGCATCGGCCACACGGACGCAAAAATTGTCAAGCCCACACATAAGTGTTTAACCATGCCTCTGCCGGCCAGGTCCATACATAAGTGTTCAACAATGTTTGCGTTGACTAGACCGACACAAATAACCAATACATATGCGTCCCTTTAGCCGACGCATTTGACACTAGCCTTTTTTTCCTCCATTTACAATCGACTTAGTTGACTCTATATGTGTCCTTAAGAGTCAACACTATTCAAAGGTAGCTAATCTCGTGTTTTCTTGTAGTGCATGTTTACGTAAGTTTTCAACCATGGACATACACTTTTGAGTAACATGTTAGGAGGGAACAACACAATTTTATGATAATTATAAACTTAAACATAAGAGGAATAAGGGAGGAACAAAAAAGTAATGTGTACACAAGAAGCAAAAACAACAATGTAGGGTGGTTACACAATGAGGGAGAAAACAAAGTAGGGATGACATTTTAACCATGTGGCACAAAGAAGCTTTTCAATGTGATAGACATATTACAGGTAAAGGTTTTATTATGGTTCTTGGTGAACATTTAAGAACAAAATCACACATAATGGTTGTGAATGTGTACTCTCCTTGTAACTTAGGGCGAATAAAACTACTAAAAGTAGAATAAATAAAACTTTAGTATTAGAGAATTGGTTTAAAAAATGGCCCCATTGCAAACAGTTCATAAAACTTAAGGAAATTTCATATCATGTTCAAGGCAATGGCTTTAAAAGGTTCAAAGATAAGATGAAACTTTTAAAATATGATCTTAAGCAATGGAACCATGTCGTGTTTGGATGCATAAATACAGTTAAAAGAAGCATTATTAGGGAGATAAAGGAACTGGATCAAAAGGATGATGATAGTGTATTAGATGATAGTTTATTTCTAATTACACATTTGTCCTATTTATTTATTTATATTTATATCATTTAATTTATATACTAATCCTTTTTATTTATTTATATATATGTCATTTAATTTCTACACTAGTCCTTTTCATTTATATATATTTATGTCATTTAATTTATCTATATTGATCCTCTTTATTAATTTAAATTTATGTTATTTAATTTATGTTACATAGTGATTTTTTATTTATTTATATTTATGTCATTTAATTTATCTCCAGCTACACATTAAGTCTCTTTGTTAATTTATATTTTTGTTATTTTATTCGCTTGTGGTATATTGCCTATATCTATTTATTTTTCTAAATTTCTTGCTTTAATTTTAATTTAATTTTATTCTGTATTATTTTAAATATTATAATTTTTGAATTCAAAGAAATACATATAAACTGATAATAAATATTTTTTTTTATTAAATAAACTTGGATAAAAGAAACTTACATATATGCTCTATTATTATTTTTATACTTTTGAATAGTGTGTACAAATTATTGGTTAAGACAAATATGAAAATTTTTAATAGACACCATAGTATTTGATCCTTGAAAATATAAAAAAGTATATCAATTGAGAAAGAATTTTAGGTTTTGTCGCAATGAGTTGAAATCGTGTTAATGCCTGAGGGGATGGTGGTGTATAAGGAAGTAGTTACCAAGTATGGATAGTTCAAAATAATGTCCTAGGCTAGGATACTCATAGGCCAAACTTGGGACAATTTGATACCTCCTTAACATGGTTAGATAATGAGTATATATCTCATTAGTCATGATAAGTGTCTAATTTCAGTAATATTTCATATTAAAATATAGGAACTTATGAGGATTTATTGCTAATTTACATATAAAATAATCCCTAATTTATGAATTTATACCTTTTTACATTTTTTATGATCTTTATTTGAATAAGAGTATTTTATTCCCAAATTTGGTGTTAATTGCAGATTTCTAAGGAAGATTGGAGATTTGGATTAAAGATGAATGATTTAAGCTAAAAAGATAAAGATAGAAGGTCCCAGAATGGAAAAAGATGCAAAGGAAGATTGGGCTTTTTTTTATGTTTTATCATTTAGCCCATTAGCGCGACACAATAAACAACCTAACCCTAGAAAACTAGGATAAATAGAGGGCTAGAGGCTCAACCTTAGGGTGCCAGATTGAGAGGAAAACACCATAGAGTGAGTTGTAACCCAATTGGGAGAATGAAAGGTGATAGAAGTATGCGTAGCTAATTCTACCCTTTGGGATTGAGAGTAATCTACTCAAACTCTTATGTATTGAGGTGATATTTTATATATTAATATTCAGTTCTTGATTGATTATTGGTATTGTTGTTTTACTTTTAATTTTCCGTGACAAATTGAGAATCTTAAATCTGACCGGGAGGTATTTTTAGGGTTCGGACCTAACCAACAATACTTAACATATTTGAGTGCTAGGAATAGACTTGAAATATTAATTGCTATTAAACGTCTGAGCTTCGTTCTAAGTTGTTCTTATAATTATGCGAGGGATCGATAGTTAGGGGACATTCTTAAGGATTTTATATGCGAGGAATCGATATAAATGATTTTTATACGGGCATCAATTTCAATCAAAGAACTTAATATTAACATGCTAATCAAAATACTTGAGAGTGAGAGAGATGAAACTAATCCTTATTTTTCCAATTGAAACAACTAATTCTTTGTTTGTTTTCTTATTGATCAGTGCCAACACAATTAATTCAAAACTCTTTTAATTGTTCTGTTTTTATATTTAGCGATTATTGTACTCGATAATTCACTGTTCCTTGTGGGATCGATATCCGTCCTTAGGGACAATTATTACTTTTGACAAACACGGTGCACTTGCCGTAAAAAGTCATCAAGTCACTAGTACAAAAAAGCTCATTAACGACGATTAAAAGGGACATCTAAAGACGGTTCCTGAACCGTCGTTATTGCGTGTCGTTATAAATTAGTTGTTTCTAACGACGTTTCTAGAACCGTCGTTGTTATGCCAAATAATAATAATTTTTTTGAAAAAAAATACACTTATAACGACGGTTCTCCACTAGAACTATCGTTATAAGTGCTTTTAAAGACGATTCTAATAGAGAACCGTCATTATAAGTGTAATTTTTTTTATTATTATATATTTACTCTAATCTGCATAAAATATCAAATTTTCAAAACAATAGTACATGTAATATCATAATTTAAATATGAAATTCTACAAAATGTTCTATAAATATATGGAAAAGTTTTATGACTTTCTAAAGTGTTATACATGGTTACCTTAAAGTAAATCCAAGTGAGTTTCTTTTCATTTGCACTTACACTTTTCCTTCCACGCAACATGTTATATCCAGAATAAATACTGAAATAATAAGATTTCATCTTAGAACACACATATAATAACATTATATAGTGTAATGTATAAGTAATAAATTCGTAAATGTAATATAATCATAATGATTTGATAAATCTCTAATTTATACTAGAAAACATCATGGAAAATTTCATAATTTTCTGATAAGTGAGTATGACAACTAAAACCTCAAAATACCTAAAAAAATACCTAAATAATGCTAAAAATAATAAAAATGAAAGTAAATGATGAAATTTTGGAATTTTGGTGGGGCCAATCTCCTTCGAAAACATTACCTCATTTTGAACAACTTTCATTTTTTACGCGTCTCCATCCGACTTCTCTATCAAAAGTTATGACTGTTTGAAGTTTTGCCCACTAATTTTTGGCAACTCCAAATCTATCACTCTTCTCTTCAATCTGAGGACTCCTCCATCAAATATACACTAAGTCAAGTTCCCACAAAAAAATTTGGATAAAAAGTCAATTTCTACCTATTTTTAATGAATTTTACAATATGGTCTGCCTGCCTCAATCATGCAAACCAAACACCTTGCTTTGATTTTAGTGATGATACCTTACCTTGTTCCTCCATCTTGTTTCTCAAGACCCATTTTGTGCCTATTACATTACTATTAACTAATCAACAAAAACATTTCAAATATTTATTAAAAAATTTAAAATCCTAAACCCTAAATATACTAACCTTCTATAATGGAGGTGCTGGCGATGTGTGGGTGTGCGGAGGTGAAGGGTTGGCACGCATTCTCAGCATCAACGTAAATATTAACAAATTCAAAACTCTTTAAATAAAAATTGTCGATGGTTTCATGACCGGCGACGCGCGCGTGCAGTCAGAGGGGCATGTGTGCGAGCGATCGGGGGGGGGGGGGGGGGGGGGGGGGGGGGGGGGCAGCGTGCGCGCGAGCAATCAAGGGGGAGTGCGGCAACAACGGCATGTGTGGTCACGGGGCGAGTGACGACGACAGCGCACGGTGACGAGGCACGAACGATGCGGTGGAGCAGCGTCTTTACTATGCGACTAGTGCGGTGGGAGACGACAGCGCGACGGGCTCTGACGAGTGTGGAGAAGAAAATAGTAGGGTTTGAGTGGAAAGGGGGTTTGAATGAGAGTGTATCGTGCAGTAAAGGAAAGTGAAGAATGAGAGGAAGATGAAGTGAGACACACGCATGCAGTGTAGCTAAAGTGTCAGGCTAGCTTATAATGACGGTTCACTAGGAACCATCTTTGTATCTCCAACAAACACACACATACCGACGGTTCAGGCGGGAACCGTCGTTATAAGTAGCGCAAATTTGAAAAAATTACAACAATGCCACTGACTCTCTTATTACGATTGTTCTTTCATAACCGTCTTTATAGGGTGTCATATTTAACATATTTTGTACTAGTGGGTGAGCTCATAAATGACCAATATTTAACAAAAATTATGATTCTACTAATGTTTTAATAAGAAATACTCAATTACCTAATCATTTTCTAAATAACTTTTGATGTTCATCTAAAGTGGAATATGGATTCATATGTTTGATGAAGTAAGATTGAGTCTTATGGTTGTAGGTTAAATCCTAACCCCCCGCCCCCCTATTGTGTGTATTGTATGTTAAGTCTATTAAGATTAATATTTAAAGCTTACAAAAATCTCTCTTTCTCATGTTTTTTATTTCACATGTACTTCTAATACGAGTGCAAGCAAAATATGTTCAATATTCTAACATGTTGACTCATGAAAAACTAATATGATATAACTCTTATTATATATATTTGTAATATTTTATGAGTAAGTATAATGAAAAAAAAACTAGCATTTATGAACATGTATCAACAAAATAAATATGAATAATAAAATAAAATCAATAATACCAAAATGACAAAAATATCAATCTTGGAACACCGGTTAATACAATAGGCATTAAACAGTAAATATATTTTATTTCATTGCTACATTTTCAAATAAAAAATAAAATATTTTTAAATAATCTCATAATAAACTTCTCCAATTCACATGTTATCTGATCTATACTATAAATTACATTTAAAACCATACTATAAATAACATTTAAAATTAAAAATAATAAGTACTGGTGATTCAAATTTTTAAACAAAACTAATGAAAATTTTGAGTTTATTGCTTACCCAAATATTCTAGACTAGGTTGTGGTTTTATTGTTTTTTTTTATGGTGTAATAGTGGGTTTTTGCCTATTAAACTTAAATACAATATAACCATCTGCTACCGATATTGTTTTACCACGTGATGAACTTGGGTCATATATTTAGTCTGTCTCATTGCACATTTAAAAAGAAATTAAGTTTATATTCTTTTTATTTATATAAAAATGATAAATATAAAACATTTTAAAAATATTTCAACCTTAACACAAAAAAAATATTATGATTTAATTAATCTAAAAACAAGATTTAATTAATCTAAAAAAATCAGTAAACAAAGTCCCTTCCCTATTGATAAGGCTAAAACATAAAGGAATTACCAACACAGATATTACTCAAAATGCATGAACTGAAACTGGTGACAGCAAAGAAAGAAGTACATAGACTTGTAGAAAACCATGTTAAGTGGCTACTTCTGTAGGCGGAGAGAGACATACTACCAAAGTGAAGGAATTCTCACCATTCTCCCTCTTACATTATCCCCTTCCAACTCTTCATTCTGATGGTTGACATCACCATTAGAGAACGTATCCTACTTTCCCCTCATATTTAATTTTATGCACAATCATACTGCTTTTTCTATTCAATTAAAAACATATGAAAATATAAAAACATTCATGTAATATATGAAAATTTATTAATAAATATAATTGCAAGTGGTTTTTCTGTGTTACATTCTTTACAGAGTCATCAACATAATATTTGTAATTGTATATTTTCTATTTCATAAAATTAATATTATCTTTGTATATTGTCATCATCAACTTTAAATACTGTGCCAAATGCATGCGTTGAAAAAGAGAGAAGAAGAACTAAGCAATATCTATGTATTACAGGCATTTGTGTATAGTGAGTGATCGAGAAATGAATCCTATTTGAAAATAATTGAATCTTCTACGACTCTGCATAATAATAGCGAAATAATGTTAGTGTAACAGTAGAATAAATGCAAGTACATGCTTCAAAAACGAATTATTATGTGTGTAAAAATACACATGGAATATAACATATGTTCAATAATGTTTGAAAGAAATGAAGAAGAAAATGTTTGTAAGAAATGAAATGATGGATAAATAGATAGGATCAAAAGAAACAAGAAAACAGTTCATTGATTCATTGGTCGGCAAAATGTAGAACAGGTGAAGGTTTGAAGGACCAAAGATGGAAGAAACCCTGCTGATACAACGATGCTGCCATTCCATTCACATAAAATGTTGTCGGCAACTTCAATATCTGAGACATCATATCCTTCAACTTACATATTCTTTTCAGAAAATTGTTTAATATAATCAAATTTTACGTATTTTCTTTCTATTATTTTATTCTAGCATAACAGTAGATATAAATTATTGCGTCAAATTCAATGAGTAAATATTTTTTCGTACATTAATATTTTAGTAATTCTAAATTATTCATGATTTATTACATAAAAATATTAAAGTTGGCAAATTGTTGTGAAGAATATCAATCCCATATACATTTAATAGTAAAATACAAAAGAACAATTTTTAAGTTAAAATTTGTGACTATTAATATTTTATGTTTGTATCATGACATTTAAAATTAGTTTTTTTTTAAAACAAAATGTGTAGATAAAATTACAAATAAAGGAATAAAAGAATTTTTTTTATTTCTTTAATAAAGAAAGTGATAAAAGAATATCATTTTTTATTGGATCTCATGTTTTATTTTTCACTCAAATATTAAAAAAATTGTGAAAAGTAATGTTGAAGTTTTATTAACCATTCATGAATAATAATTTATGGATAAGACCGAATTTATTTATGAATAAATATATTTGTGAATAATAATTCATGTTGAATTTATATATATATATATATATATATATATATATATATATGAGTAATAATTTTGTAGATAAAAATAGAAATAGTAGATAATAATTCGTAGATAAATTTAATTTTTTTTTAGTGTTTTATAATAAATATATAAGTAATTTTATCATTGCAATGTAACTTAATCTTAATATATTTATTATATTTAAAATGCTGATTTTTTATAAAAAATCATGCGACTTTCAAAATATAATTTTCACTTTATTTTATTGTTACTTCTTTTTCACATATTCTTTCCTTAGTTCCATCATAAAATAAAGATGCATATTTATATGTGTGAAACCTGGACCAAAATATATGTTATGGGACCCATGACTTCTTATATGTAGCTATGCTCCCCTAAGGTATCGAAAGTTGACTTTAGTCAACATGCATTCGCTTTTAATAGTGCAGCATTGATTCACTTAGGCCCATTCCTTAATAGTTTGTTAAGTGAAAGACATGCATACAAAAGTTAGATGTTGAAATATGCGTGTTACAATATTTGTTTTTTTTTTTTGCACATGATGTTTTATTTTCTTATAAGTCGCCATTTATTCTTGGGAGAAGCTTAATTTCTTATTGGTGCTTAGCTTTGGTTTGGTAGATTCCAATGTTCAATCATTTGGAGGATGATATTGATCCTTACATTAATGTTTTTCTTTCTTTATTGCTAAAATAATCCCCAACTCTTTCCCATTCTTTATATATAGAGTTCTATAACCTTGAATGAAAAACAACATCTCCAATACGAATTTCTAAAATAAAAATGTTATTTTAATGTAAATCTTATTTTAAATTAAAAAATTCGTTTATACATTAATTAAGATCCAAGTTAAAATAATATTTTTTTAGTTGTAAGTAATTATTATAAATAACTTATATTGAATAAGTCATTAAGAGTTATTTGAAATAATCATTTCAATATAGAATGGTATTATGTGACATTTTAAAACTATTTAAAAGATTTTTAGCTGTTTTTCTAAACACCGTCTAATTTTAATAATAAAAAGACTAATTTATATTAAAATTATAAGTTTATTATATACAATTTTAAATTAAAAATATAAAATATATATATATATATATATATATATATTTTGTAAGATTTTTCTTTACAGTCAAATTGAGTATAAATTACTTAATAATAACGTAAGCTAATAGATACTATAAATTAGTTTTTTCGATATATTACAGAATTTAAATGACTTACTTTATGAAACTTCCTCTTTATAGAGTCTTTTAGAAAAATATTTTCAAATTTTTCTTTTATCTTATGTTTTTTTTTTAAAAACAAAATGCATAATAAAAGATAACTACGATGTTTTATCTATACTTTGAAGGCATAGATAAAAATACCAAACTCTATGACGCCTCAAACTAACAAGAATTATATAACATTCAAGAAGAATAAACTACATAATTTTTATTAAATTATTGCAAATTAGTGAAAACATATTAGTAAATTATATATATTTTTTTACATTATCATATATATATATATAAATTATTGCTTAATTTATTTGAGAACAAATAAACTACACCCCGTAAACCATGGACATTGAGCTCGATTTTACAGGATTTCATTTGGGACAAAATCATTTGAACATTTTAAAGAAAATCGAAGAATATATATTTAGTAACAACTAAATGAATAATATTTATATTTTTTTTTATTTCTAGTTTGTCAATCTACCAATTATAATTCTATACCGATAATAAATGAATGAAGAAACAAATAAAATAAACATGAAGTCAAGTATAATGCTAATTTTGGAGATTTAATTTCATGTCTAAACCTATGTTGATAACATACTAAATGAAACAAAATGCTACTTTATTTATTGGTGGATGATATGCAGGAATTAATTTATGTTAAAGTTTCATAAACTTTACCCTTAAGTTAGTTAATTTGAAAACATTAATAATTAAAACAAATAAACATAATTTAATTTTGCTACGGTGGTGGGAGCATTGCTATTGGCACGGCCTATTATTTATATTTAAATCCCATTTTTTCACTTTAACTTTTTAAAAAAAATATTTTTGTACTGGACAGGAATGCTTGGGACATCGGTCCAAGAATTTGGGGAGGTCAGTTCGGTGTTTGAGCCCAAGAAGTGGGTCATGAGCTCGACCCAGATGTTGGTCAGCCGAGAAAAGGTAGTTAAGATAAAAAGATAAATAAGTGTTTTATCTGTTATCATAAATAAGTGTTTTAGGTGGTTTTTCTGTTGTTATTTTATGCTTTCAGTAGAGATAAGATTCTCATGAGAGAAAGTTGTTACCAGATTAGTTATAAAAGGGGCATGAGATCCCAGGTAAAGGGAGGTTGTTTTTGAGACTGAAACTGAATACTTTTCTAATTTTAGTAAGCTCTTACTAACTTGATTGTCGGAGTGTGATCAACAGGTAGAACCCCCTCTGTTTCAACGGAGCCACGTTCTAGTGCAACAGGACGTAGAACAGATTCCAGAGGAGACAGACAGATCCCATCCAGAATTGTGTTTGAGTTTTATGACGTAATGAAGAACACGAGGCAAGCACCACTGGGATCCAAATGAAGGCCATCAGGTTGAGAGCAGTAGTCTCAACGACTCATATGAAGATGAGACTGCCTTCTATTGAGGGAGGAGTAATCACTATAAAAGCTTATCAGAAGATGGCAAGAAAGTGCTACGAGAATAGTTTGAAGAATGTGTGTGTTGATATGTTGGTTAATTTATGATTTATTCATAGAGAATCTTTTCATTGGTATAATAGGCTACCATCTAGTATGTTATTAAAATTCTTTATGAATAGATATAGTCTACCTTTGTATGGTTTTTCTTAACATTTGAGTTTTGGTCTAGTCCCCCCATATTTCTGTATTCTTTTTCTTTTTCTTTTTTTTAATAATATTTTTTTCCATGTGATGGCAAATGATTGTTGTTACTTGAGGTGTGAGCATAACTGTGATGTCAAGTTACATAGTAATACCTAACATGAAAGCTTTTATTTTTATTTTTTAAAACGCTTGCATATGTTGTGTTGAATTTTCTCTGGAAAATGATGCAATAAAAAAAGTTTTCATCATGAAAAAAATCTCAATAAATGGAAGCATATAATACAATGAAAAGTTAATTTCATTATACAATTTTTTTTTTCAAAAAGAAAATTCATTGAAAACAATTTTCGTTATGTCAATTTTTAACTTTTTTTTTAAAAAGTAAGCACAAGGGAATATTTTCGGGTTGCGAATTTTAATCAATGATGCTTGCCTCGGAGATGCTCTTAATCACTATGAAAAGTTTTTTTTTGTCTTTTCAATTTACATGTAGGTGTTTATAAAAGTAACTTGAGGGTGCCAATAGCAGGGTCCATAGTTGTTAAAGGAAGAGTTTGGAGCTAAAAAATGTAGGCAAATTCTTCCTGCACCGTACTTTCAACCTGTACATTATCACTTTTCAAAATTTTCAAAATTACGCTCTATTCTAGAATTTGAAAATCCAGAATTCAAAAATCAAAATCTTATCTCTGAAAAGTAAATTTGCCAAAAATGTAATGAATTAAGTGAAGAGAATAGGCTAGGTCCACTCTTTGAAGAATGAGGCTTAGCCCTTATGATCCAGACTAATAAATAGCAAATATAGTTTTTGAAGTAATTTAACAAATAAAATTAACAAGATTCTAAACAATAAATCATATTTTTTATATGGTAAAATTATAAATAAATTTTTTTATTATTTATTTATTTATTAAAAAAATTAGATAAATATAAATTTAAAAGTACACAAGAATTTAGCAACAAATTTAGTCTCTCCAGTGAGAAATGTGACTACGACCATAGGTTACTGGTGCTTAGTTGATAATAGCTCGTAAATAAAATGGACTTTGGCCCAATCAGTTAATTATGTGGAATGATTTTGGGTTTTATGTCAAATGGTCATAAACAATTTAATAATAGAATGTAATTATGTGGAAATAAATCAATTTTTTCAATCTTTTTAATAACTAAATTCACCATATCTCACAAATTTCTGAATTTGATTGATCATATTTATCTTTTTTTTTAATTTATTAAAGAAATGAAAATAATAGAATATAAATAACATACCATATTTCTAACAAAAATATAGGAAAATAAAGATATCTTATCTCATTTCGTTCTAGAGAAAAAAAATAGTGAGTAGACATAAAAGGATATTTATAAAAAAGAATAAAATAAAAATATATGACTGAAAAATTAATTAATATATAACATATATAAAGATAATTCTATGTGTGTACACGCATTGTTTTCTAATTTTATTTTTTATTGTATTAAAAATTTATTTATTTTAAATTAAAATTTTTGAATTTTAAAATTTTAGAGAAAATTGAACTTCAAAAAATAAAAAGTTCATATTTTTCCTATTTTATCCTTTAAATAAATTTTTTTTAATTCAAATAATTCTTCCCAATAAAAAATCATCTACACAATCAAAAGATTATATAAAACAAATTTAAATTTTTTATTTATTTTTATAATAATTTTTATAATTTAATAATACAGTTTTGTTTTAATAGTTATTATAATAATAGTAATTTTTTGTCAAAAAAGAAAAAAAAGTGTAATTATTCATCTTTCAAAAAATAATTTAATTATTTATTTAATAAAATAAATAATTGAATAATTATTTTTATTTTAAAATAATTGAATAAATTTTTTTAGAAATAACAGTTATATATATAAAATAATTTTTACCTTTAAGATATATATATATATATATATATATATATTATTCTTTAAAAAAAATACTTAATTGTTGTAACAATTTAATAAATAAATTTATTAACAAAAAAATTATTTTTTCAGATCCATTAACACTAATTTTGTTTGATCTTCTATTTAAATTTTTTTATTATTACAGTACTATCATATATTAGTATTTTCTTTTCTATGTATGTAATAAAATTTATAATAACATTTGTAAATTTACTTTATATATTAATTTAATAAAATTAAAATTATTATAAACTTATTATTAATATTTATAATAAATAAAAGACAATAAATTTATTAAAATATTTTAAAAATTTGGACAGAAACACTCATGTATTTCTGTTAGTAATATATAAAACAAATATAATAAAATGATGAAAAATAATACAGTAGAATTTATTAATTTTAAAATTAACTATTCTCTAGGTCAATAATATCAAATGATGTTAACTTATTTCTATTCAACTAAAATTATTTCCATTTTCAATACCAATCAAAACTTTAGTCTTGTCTTCCACACACTAACTTGTTTGGTACAAATTAAATTAAATATTTGTTAAAACATACAAATCTAAATCTAAATCTAAATTTTGCTAACAAAAGAGTTCATGTCTTACTAAAACTACGTGCAAATAAAATATATGTTAAAATAATAATAATAATAATAATAATAATAATTAATTGAATAATTTGTTTCACAAGTATATTGTCTTTAAAATCAACGGATAAATTTACATAAAAATATTTTTAATAAAGATAGTCTGTCATTCAGACTACGATAATGATAGATATTCTTCTTATATAATAGAAAGTAATTAAGTGTAAATATGACTGACTAAATAAGATAAGATTAAAACTTTGTCTTAAATATTTAGAAAATATTTAATAAGGTGTATGATGTGTCAAAAGTATAATTTTAAGATAAGTTACTATAAGGATAACATCTTTGTAAAATAAAGTATTTTTGTATGATAAGATAAGCTTAAGTTCTTCTATAAAAGACGAGAGCTTTGTAATAAGAGTTTTCACAATTTATCCCATCTGATACAAATTAAATAAAATATTTGTTAAAATATGTAAACTAAATCCAAATCTAAATTTTATTGAAAAAATATTATATTCATATAACATATATGTTAAAATAACAACATTAATTTTTTTTCAAAAATAATATGCATAATGAAATATGTTTTATAAGTAAATTAATTTGTAAAACTATTTATAATTTATTCAGAAAATTATTTCACTTATGCATACACTATTATTAATTTATAAAGAAATCAATAGTTATTATTTTTTTTATAAATATTGTTGAAAAAGTTCGTCTAAGATAATCCAAAGTGGATTACAATTAGCCAATTTATCTAGCACTTCCATGCTTTTTTCATGCACTTCCATAGAAAATGTGGAATAATAATTTTTTATTTTTTTTTCATTTTTTTTACATTTCTTATCCCTACTTTTTAAATTTTAGAATTCTAAAATTTAAAATTCAAAATAAAATTTTCTATTTTGAATTCTAGAGTTTAAAAATTATTTTTTTGAATTTGAAAATATCTTCTAAATTTTACAATTCAAAAAATTAAATTTTATTTAAATTATAAACGCAAAATATATTAATCATATAATTTAAAAATTTTAAAAATATAAATTTTACACTTTTTACCAAAAAGTAATTTTGGAATAAAAATATTTATAAATGTGCAGACAAATATTACGGAGGTGGAGGAGAAAAAATTATTATGTAACATGAGATAAAAATATATAAGTGGGTCAGTGAAATAATATAATAAAAAATGAATTACGTTTTTTTCCAAACAAATATCATACAGATATGTATATTCATTGTCTCAGGCATGAGCTCTTAATTTCCACACACAGGATCTATTAGTTATTATTTAATAACTATTTTATTGTTATCATTTTATAAAATAATAAAATTATGATACTATATATTACTCATTTAATGGTTTTTTTTCTCTCATTTGACTACATTTCTTTGATTAAGTACATTTCAATCTGTGTATTAAACTATTAATACGTTTCCATTTGAATATATTTAAGTGTTAATTAAATTTTTTAATAGTGTAGTATTACTATACCAAATCAAAGGTCTATTTTGCAATACTATAAATAATAATTTTTTAAATGCATAATGCAATTCCATTTTAAAATTCAATTTCAAAAATTAAGGAAAAAAGAGACTAGAATAACAATGATTTAGTTAATTGACCATAAAGAAAGTTCTCCTTGGATTTTGGAGAGAAGGTGTGGTGACTAAAGTTTGGTGGTTAATCTTTATATTGTTCTTTGGAGATGAGTGATTGGCGATTGATGATTAGGGTTTTGTCTTCCTTCCTTTGGTGGTGTAATTCTTTGAAGGTGTGGTTGTGTTTTGTTGGTTTTTTCTTTTAGATTTCTCACTGTAGTCTGGTTTGCAGTGTTAGTCCTTTTATCTGCCTTGCTTTCCACCGTTCTTGTTGGTCGATGGTTAGTGTTTTCTTCCTTGCGGTTTGATTTGCCACACGTTTGAAACGTTGTGTAACATCCTTATATATATATTGTACCGTCCCGTATCAGGGCGTTGACTAAGTCAAGGTCAAAGTCAACGACTGGAAAGTCAAAGTCAACTCAAGGTGACGCCCAGGTGTAGAGACGCCAAGAGGAAGCGTCGCCAAGACAGGACAAGGCGTCGCCAAGGCAAGGCGTCGCCTGGGTGGAGGCGTCGCCCAACCAGGGCGTAGCCAGATCAAACAGTGTAAAAGTAAGGCACTCACGGTGTGGTTCCCCGATACCCCTGGGTAGGAAAGACCATGGAGGGAGCGACGCCGTGGGAAAGCCTCATGACCCGATATCTCGGGAAAGTGATAAAGAGAAAAAAGAGGTGGCTTCAAGGCCATAGTGATGACCTCATGGTAGGGCAGCCTGACTCGTGAAGTACCCCTGCCACCCCAGAGACGCTTTCGGGACAGATACGACCCAAGAGGAAGGTCACGCCCAGGGTAAGCGGGTGCAGGGTACGAGAGAAAGGCAGATACGCTCTCAAAGTAAGTGGCTAGATACTTGGGGGCATGAGTTCGCATCCAAAAAGTCACCCCTAGCGCAGTAGCACTCCCAAGCAGGAGGACTCACACGTAGAGACGTCCCCAGATGGGCAGAAACGCCCCCAGATGGGGTCATGGCGTCGTGAGGCCCTCCACGTGTACGACAGCCATGCCGGAATAGAAACACCCTCTAGTCAGGTGCCAGGTAATTAAAGATATTCAATACAGTTTCCCTTTCGAGCATTCAGGTACTATTATGGCTCCCGAGCGTTTCAACGTCTTAAATGCGCTACGTTTCGTAATTAAGCGCTTTAATGAGTGCGTTACGTTTGAGATTAAAAGCGCTTTAAGGCGCTTTAAATGCTGGGGCAGTTTAAATAGCGCTGGGAATGTCGGAAAAAGGGTTGGAACCTTTGGCAAATTTACGAGAAACTCTCTGGTTGCTTGCCCGTGCTTTAAGGTTACGTACAAGTGACTGGAGAATATTTTTGCCTGAAGGAGACAACACACATACATATACACAGTTCTTTTACCACCTTCAGGGTGCCACACGCGGTGCTCAGATACGTGGGTGGACAGTTTTTTGGTGTTTCTTGCTGGATGACTTGAGCGTCGGAGTGCACACGGCCGTTAGGGCGCCTCTTTGTCCCCTTTTTTGCAGGAATCCGCGGGCAACCAGCGGGAAGGAGACCCCAGCTGACGGTTGAGGTCGTGCACGAAGACGTCCCGGTCAACCGGACGGAACATATATATATATATATATATATATATATGTGCAATATATATAACTCTTTCATAAAATATATCCCTCTTTATAGGGATTTTAAATATTTACATAAGATTAAAACAAAATATTCAAAATAAAATAAACATTTTCATCCTCCAGTTTCTTACTGAAGAGTTCTATCACCTGTAACATCATTTGCTCCCGTGTAAATACATGATCTTCACAAATTTAAAGAAAGCAAACACAAAATAAAGAATACGGTAAGTTAACTATTTTTAAAACTTTTAATATAATTATAACTTTAAATATCAACATAAAGTCATTAATTTTGATATATTTTCACAAATCATCAAGTGTCTATCATATTTCATCTTTCTCATGTCAGACATCTACTAACTAAAAACACATAGACACTTGACTCTACTTCTGGAAGACTCGTGTATTGAAATTAGCATCTTGAGACCTGCACCTATCTTACTACTAGCTGTGAATCCACACAACCATGCGCATAAACATCACAATATCTCATCATCTCATGTGACGAGGTAAATTCATATGATCTGAAGGACCTGATTATATTTCAAATTGCAGACAAGGTCATATGAACCTCCTTCAACTATCACCAACTGAATAACTTCATTTATGTGATTCCATTATATCAATAGAGTCATGATCGTCTCATTAACAGAACCTAACAAATCAATACACCCTAATAACAATCTCAACATGGTATTTCCCTTTCCTGAAATTACTATGTTTTGATCACACTTCCACCTCATTTCATACTTCATTTAACACATCAGTACACCATTCAATAACATTATATTTTAAACCCTTGAAACAACCCAAATATATCTCAAAATTCACTTAAACACATAACTAAGTTCCTTTAATCATATTTTTAAATAAAACTTAGAATTTTCACTGAAAACAATAAACAGTAATAAACTAGGCTTTCAAAAGAAAAAAATAAAAATTTTAAGTTTTCTTTTTACAGAGTCTAGCTTGAGCGAAAATGATCTTGCTAGGGCGAGAATGGGTCTCGCTCAAGTGAAAATTCTCTTGCTTGAGCAAGATTGAACTTGAGAAAAAACCCACAATTTCATCTTAGGTCTCGCTTGAGCGAAATTTCTTCTCGCTTGGGCGAAAATGGACCTGAGAGCACCCCATCTTTTCATTTTATTCTCGGTTGGGCGAGAATTATCTCACTTGAGTGAGATATGCAGAAAAATCTGCATAATTTTGCCTAGTTCCATCATTCATAGAAAAACAAAAACAATTTCAACAACTCATTCACTCCAAGAGTAACTTACACTATATCAACTATACAAATCAACCAAATTTTTCAATTCAAACAAAAACATTTACCATGAATCATCCATATCAAAATCAACATATTCACATTATATTTCAAATAATATCCTGCATTGCTCATAAACAATCAATTTTGAAACAAATTTTGGAACTAGTGACCACGTCACCCCCACATCCAGTTCTTCTAGCCTAGGGTTCTATTAGAAATTTAAAACTAGCTTCCCTTACCTGAATTTAATCAAATGCTCACCAAGAGCTCCAAATCCTATAATTTTTCAAGGGCAGCTTAACTCTACCTGAGATTTTGATCGGGCAATCTTGTAGAGTTAACTACCAAGAGTCCAATGGTGGACTTCGGTCGTTGATATGATGAGCGAGGAGGTTAAAATCTTAGAAAGAGGACAGAGAAAAGGAAAAAGGAGTTTCTAGAGAGATGATGGTTCTTTTAAAATGAAACCTAAATAACTGAATTTCTATTTATATAGACTTTTCACTTAATAAAATATTCAGGTGTCAATTTAATTGTACCATTTCTACTCTAAGACTAATTTTCTTGGTCCTTACATGTTGGTTCCCTTTGGTGGGGTGTGGACAAATTCTTTTTGGTTTTCAAATTCCTTGGGAGTGTCTTAAGGACCAAATTTACTCTTGGCGATCTGGATGCCGTTCTATCACCTTGGCGATCTGGTCCTGGAGCTCAACCTCCAGGGATCTTCCCAGCTTGAAGATTTTTCCCCCGATCTCTCTCTCGAGCCACTGCTCGACGGGTTTTGGCCTGGTCTCTCTGGCGATCACCGCCCTGGCGATTCCCAGCTCTCTCGCTTCCTCAGGGCGATTCCTCGCCTCTTCTTCCTCCAGACCGGCGTTCCCCTCCCCCAGCTCAGCATCCACCATCTCCACGTCTCTTCCGGCGGTCTCTTCTATTACCGTCGATCTGGGCTTCACACCGGGAGGCGGGGTGGTTGTCACGTAACTCACCGATCTCTTGTTTTTCAGGCTATTCTCATAGCACTTCTTCGCTTCTTTCTGATCGGATTTGATGGTGATCACCACCCCCTCCATAGACGGCAACTTCACCTTCATGTGCCGGGTCGACGGTATAGCGCCTATCCTGTTGAGCGTGGGTCTTCCCAACAGGATGTTGTATGCTGAAGGAGCGTGAGGGGTGTATTGAAGATCCCACATCAACTAGAGACATTTCATAGTATAAGTGGGTTCAACCTTATTTGAGGGAAGAGGCCCAAGGACAAGCTCAAATGGAAGCCCAACAAAGAGAAGATATGGGCCTACCACTAGAGCCATGGCCAAGAAGAATCAAGAAGATTAGAATATTGCTACTGATGGCAGGGAAACCTTATTGTACATGTTTAAAATGCCATAACTCTAGTGTAGAGTAGGATTTAGTTTTTGTTAAAGTGGAATAGGAAATTTTATTTTTTTAGTTGAAATTTGGTACCTAAAAACCAACCTAGGTTAAATTAGGGTTCCTTGAACACCTAATTTATCAAAGGCCAGTTATGACTAAGCCTTGGAGAAGAGTGCACATGTTATATGTGCTAAAAGTCCAAATAGGTGTCAAATTCAAAATGTCATTTCCATTTGAATTTAGCTTACATTTCACTTGTATTTGGCTATTCCAATTCCGGTCCTCCAATGCTATAAAACGAGGTGCTTGGTTCATGTATTTTCAAGATTAAATCTAGAGTGAATTGCTGTCAAAATTGTGCCAATTACACTATTTGTCTCCTACCTCTCTAGGATAGACATTTTAGTCTTCATTCTTCACCTACTTCAAGTGAGATGGCCTCACCACTCACTCTTCACACCTAGCATGCACCTTCAAGGAATCCACAAGCTCTACGTGAGCTCCTTGTCCATTGCAATCCGTGATGCTTCCGCCACTCCTCCAAGAAAAACTTCCATCAGATGAATGCATGCTCCATCAAGTGGTACCAAAGCCTAGATTCTTCAAGAGCTAAGTGTGCCTTCTTCTTTTCATTTTAATTTTGTGTTATTCTTCATGATTAAGTGTTGTTCATCTTGTATCCTTGAATGTCTTGCTGTTTTTTCATTTTAATTTTGATTTAGATGCTGTTTGGACAGATCCAATCGATGCAATGTGTTCAAATTGTTCTTGAGCTTCTAATTTCAATTTTGTGTAGGATTCCTTTGAGTTTTGGTGTTGTTGTTTTAATTTTTCTAAAAATTTTAATTGGTTCATATTGTTGTGTTTGAGTCATTTTGATTTTTGAATCCATAGATGTTTTTGTCAAGTCATGTGCATCCTAAATTGTCATCACTTCTATGTAATACTTTTCTGGATAATTTTGGTTCATTGATTTTAATTTTGAGTCCAGATTGATAATTCTGTGTTTGATCCTTTAGTGCATTTTATTTTTTAGATTTGAGTTCATACTTGTGTGCTAGATCCACACAAGTTCCTATACATCAACTCTATTGTGTTTTTGAAGTTTCTTAAAACTGTTTTTAATTCCAGATTAGGATTCTATTTTCTGTGCTGGTTGTTTCTGTTTATGAAATTAAAATTCGTTGGAGAAAAATTATGAAATTATGGATTTAGAAGAAAAGTTCAAAAAAAAAGTGAAGCAAAATTCGAAATAGAAAAAAAAATGATAAATCAAATTCAAACAGTGTGCAATTCTAGCACGAAATAAACGATGAAGTGGCATCATATTTGAAATATTTATCATAATTAATTGATGAACTATTTTAGCATGATTCCAACGCCAAAAGTTAGTTAAGATCTTGAGTTGTATGTGGTTTAAAATTCAAATTCAAATCTGAAAGATTCAGCTCAGCATAAATTTTTTAAGTCACGCATTTGAAACCTCAAAATTCCAGTAGTACTGTTTTGGTTTTGTTAATCCAATTCTAGTGTCATTCATTAGGTTCAATTTGTGTGTTATCCTTTTATTGTGTACTTTATTTTGTTTGCTTGTCAATTTTTGTTCAATTACTCTTTCAAGTTGTCATATATCAACTCCTTTTGTTGTATTACAATTTCAAATTGATTTTTTATTTCTTTAACTTTTGTTGACCTCATTTCTTAGTGGATAAGTAATTCAAAGGTGCATTGTTAAGTTTGGAGCTAACATCTTTGGTGAGAGCTTTATTACTTAGTATATGCTGAATTGAATTCATAAAGTTGAATATCCTTGAGAGGTTGAGCAAGAGAACAACAACAAGTGAGCTTAAAGACTTACACAAAGAAGGAGTGCCAAAAAGAAAAAGAAGGATTTCATAGAATAGGATTTTCTAAATTTTTGGTCAATTCAATTTTCTTTGTATTTCCTTTGAGTTGTAATTATTAAAACCTTGAATAATTAGTGGATTAATTGCGCATTAGAGGGTGAGTGCGTCTTCAAGGTTGAAAGTGCCAAGAAGCCTCACCTTAGGAAACGCCTAGTTTACAAGCTTTTCTAGATAACAATTTTTCTTTTAAAGTGTTTATTTGCTTTATATTGTTTGTTTGCATAAAAATTGTGTTTTCATTCTTGATTTTGCTATAAGTTAATTACTTAGAGAAGGATTTGTGAAAGTCTTGAAGGATAGAATCTGGCTAGGAAAGGCTTGGTACTTAAGTAATCCAAGTGATTCACCTCCCTTTCCTGGGAATCTACCTACATTACTCCACTTATCTTTCTTTTGGTAAATTGCTTTTAACACATAACTTTAACCATGTCTTCTCATTCTCATCATTCTAGTGAAAGTGATAGAGAGTCTATTAAGTCTCTTTTAAAACAACTAGCACAAGACATTCAATCACTTTCATATAGACAATTGCAATATGAGACCCAACTCAAAGAAAGGGAAAAATCGAAAAAGAGTTCTCATGCATCTAGCTCTAGGGGAGATGAATCTTTTGGGGAACAAAATCTTAGAATTAATGACTATTATCAACCACCCCCTAGGAGAGCTAGGAGAGAAAGACAAGAAAGAACTAAGGAGGTTAGGGTAGATCTACCTTATTTCCATGGGAAAGAAAATGTAGACGCTTACTTAGATTGGGAAATGAAGGTAGAACAATTATTTGTTTGCCATAGAGTAAGTGAGGAAAGATAGGTACCCCTAGCCACCCTAAGCTTTCAAGGTAATGTTATGTATTGGAGGACTGCCCTTGAGCAAGATAGGCGACTTCATAAGGACCCTCCCATAGAATATTGAAATGATTTTAGGGGAGCCTTAAGACGCCACCATATTCTTTCATATTATAATAGGGAGTTAATGGACAAGCTCCAAAGACTCCAACAAAAGACTATGAGCATAGAGGAATATAGGCAGAAATGGAGTTATATATGATGAGAGCCTCAATTAGGGAGTCTGAGCCCACCACCATAGCAAGGTTTTTGAGTGGACTCAATCTTGAGATTAGAGATAGAGTTGAACTTTTACCCTATAGAGACTTGAATGATTTAATTCAACTTTGTATCAAAGTTGAACAACAAAATTTAAGGAAAACTTCAAGTCGTAGGGAAAGTTCATATTCTAACTCATATCCCAAGAGAGAGTATAAAAGGGAGGAAACCACAAAGGAGAAATCTAAGGAAACTCCCAAAAATATAGATAAAGAAGTGATAACCCCACAACCCCGTAACAGAGATACCAAATGTTTTAAATGCTTTGGAAGAGGTCATATAGCTGCCCAATGCCCAAAAAGGGGAACCATATTCCTAAGAGGTAAGGATGTATATAGTAGCCAAAGTGATGAAGCTAGTGGGGAAGAAGAAAAACAAAATAGAGAAGGGGCTTATCCATGTGAGGGTGAGTTAATGATGATATGTAGAACCCTCAATAACCAACCTAGTACAAACCAAGAGACACAAAGGGAGAACATTTTTCACACAAGGTGTAATGTTTTTGAAAATGTGTGTTCTCTCATTGTGGATAGTGGTTCTTGCTACAATTGTTGTAGTGCTAAGATGGTTGAGAAGTTGAATCTACAATTAATACCACATCCTAAACCTTATAAACTTCAATGGATTAATGAAGATGGGGAATTAACTGTTGATCAACAAGTGAAAGTCGAGTTTTCTGTGGGAAACTATAAAGATAAAGTTTTATATGATATAGTTCCCATGAAAGCTTGTCATATTTTGTTGGGAAAACCTTGACAATTTGTTAAGAAAACTATGCACAATGGTCTCACCAATGAGATTACTTTCACTCACAAAGAAAAGAAGTTTGTACTTTATCCCTTATCACCTTCACAAGTGATAAAGGACCAAGTGCAAATGAGAAAAAAAAAAGAGGAAGAGAAAAAGAAAAAAAAAAAAGAAAACCAAGAAAAAGCCTTTAGGGAAAAGAGGTGTGGGAGAAGAATGTTCCTTCCCACAAGGTTATTCAGAAAGAAGAAGAAAAAATTGAAAACAAGATTGAAAAAAGTACTTCTCTTTGAACAACCTTCAAGCCTCCTATTTTGTAAAGGAACACTTACATGCACTGCCACACTTACTGAAACTTGTGTTCTACCTCCTCAAGTAAAAGATCTTTTAAAAGAATTTGATGACATATTCTCTAAGGAAGGCCCTAGTGGACTTCCCCCTTTTAGAGGAATTGAACATCAAATAGATTTAGTTCCGGGAGCTAGTCTACCCAATAAACCAGCTTATAGAACTAATCCTGAAGAAACTAAGGAGATAGAATCACAAGTGCAGGATTTGTTGGATAAGGGTTGGGTTTAAAATAGCCTAAGTCCTTGTGCTGTACCCATCTTGTTGGTGCCCAAAAAAGATGGCAAGTGGAGAATGTGTTGTGATTGTAGAGCCATCAATAACATCACCATCAAGTATAGGCATCCAATTCCAAGACTAGATGACATGCTTGATGAATTGCATGGGTCCACCATATTTTCTAAAATTGATCTTAAAAGTGGATATCACCAAATTAGAATTAAAGAAGGTGATGAGTGGAAAACCGCTTTTAAAACCAAATTTGGATTATATGAGTGGTTAGTGATGCCTTTTGGACCCACTAATGCACAAAACACTTTCATGATGTTAATGAATCATGGCTTAAGGGATTGTATAGGTAAATATGTAGTAGTTTATTTTGATGATATATTAATATATAGCCAAAGCCTAGAATCTCACCTAAGTCACCTTAGGGAAGTTCTCCTAGTGCTTAGGAACAATAATTTGTTTGCTAATAGAGATAAATGTATGTTTTGTGTTGATAGTGTAGTATTTTTAGTTTTTATAGTAAATAAAAATGGGGTATATGTTGACCCCGAAAAAATCAAAGCCATCCAAGAATGGCCAATTCAACAAAATGTAGGAGAGGTTAGGAGTTTTCATGGATTAGAATGCTTTTATAGGAGATTTGTGCCTAACTTCTCAAGTCTAGCTTCACCACTCAATGAGTTAGTGAAGAAAGACGCTCCATTTTGTTGGATCGAGAAGCAAGATCAAGCCTTCAAGAGGCTAAAAGCTCAACTAACTAATGCACCCATATTAGCTTTACCAAATTTTGCAAAACATTTTGAGCTAGAGTATGATGGATCAGGAGTAGGCATAAGAGTAGTGTTTTGAAAGGTGGACATCCAATTGCTTATTTTAGTGAAAAACTTCATGGTGTCACCCTCAACTACCCAACCTATGATAAAGAACTCTATGCACTTGTGAGGGCCTAAAAGACTTGGGACACTATCTAGTCTCTAAAGAATTTGTCATTCATAGTGATCATGAGTCTTTAAAATATTTGAAAGGTGAGCATAAGTTGAACAAACGTCACCAACACACCTGATGGTACCATCAGTATTATTACTTCCAACAACATTGATGGTACTATCAATATTATAACTTCCAACAACACTGATGGTACCATCAATATTATTACTACCCACAACACTAATGGTACCATCAATATTATTATTACCAACAACACTGATGGTACCATCAGTATTATTACTACCAGCAACATTGAGGGTACCATCAGTATTATTACTACCAACAACACTGATGGTACCATCAGTATTATTACTACCAACAACACTAATGGTAACATTAATATTATTAGTACCAACAACACTGATGGTACCATCAGTATTATTACTACCAACAAGACTGATGGTACCATCAGTATTATTACTACCAACACCACTGATGGTACCATCAGTATTATTACTACCAACAACACTGATCGTACCATTAGTATTATTACTACCAAGAACACTGATGGTACCATAAGTATTATTACTACCAAAAACACTGATGGTACCATCAGTATTATTACTGTACCGTCCCGTACCCGGGCGTTGACTAAGTCAAGGTCAAAGTCAAAGTCAACACAAGGCGTTGCCTAGGTGAAGAGACGCTAAGTGTCAGCGTCGTCAAGAAGAGGCGTCGCCAAGGCAAGGCGTCGCCTAGGTGAAGGCGCCGCCCAACCAGGGCATCGCCAGATCAAACAGTACTAAAGCAAGGCAATCACAGTGTGGTTCCCCGATACCCATGGGTAGGAAAGACCATGGAGGGAGCGACGCCGTGGGAAGGTCTCAGGTCCCGATAACCCGGGGCAGCGATAAAGAGAAGGAAAAGGTGGCTTCAAGGCCATAGTGATAGCACCAGTGTAGGGCAGCCTGACTCGTGAAGTACCCCTGCAAGTTGTAAAGGGGACACTCTTTTTCCCTCTCGGGGGTTTTTTAATGAGGTCACCCAAGTAAAAAAGAAGTTCAAGAAAACTTTGTCTCAATTTTTTCTCCTCCCACTCAAAGTGTAAGACCAAAGGCTAAAGAAATAAAAGACAAAGACTCAAGGCAGCGTCAGGCGTCACCAAGATGAGGCGTCGCCAGGATGAGGCATCGCCAAGGAGGGGGCGTCGCTAAAATGAGATGTCGCCAAGGTGGAACATCGCCAAGATGAGGCGTCGCTAAGGTGAGGCATAACCAAGATGGGGCGTCGCCGAAATGAGATATCGCCAAGGTGGAACATCGCTAGAATAAAGAGTCGCCAAGGTGAGGCGTCGCCAAACCTAGGCATCGCCAAATAGGGAGCAGACATCGAAATTCGAAGCAAGTAGTAAGAACACATGCGTGTGCCTAGAGGTCAAGATGACAGGTATGTCCAACACAAGGTGCAAGCCGGGAGCTTAGCCCCTGGGCAGGGGTTAAGGGATTCCTTCGGGACGCCCCCTCCTCAGGTATGAATAGCTAGCCCCGGTATCAGATGTTCGATAAGGTAAAATCCGGGAGTTTTAGTCCTTGAGCAGGGGTTAAGGGATTCCTTTGGGACGCCCCCTCCTCAAGTATGAATAACTAGCCCCGGTATCAGATGGGAACACTTCGCCTTGGTGTTTTTAGACACCCTGGGGACGATACGGCGTTGCTGTAATAGGCCTCTCCTCAGGCGTGGGCACCAAGCACCAAGAGATAAGAGACAAGTCGCCTTGGTGTTTGAGACACTCCATGGACAATACGGTGCTGTTATACGGGCCTCTCCATGGGCGTGGGCACCAAAGCGTGACTTTGTCCCAAGTGTTTAGACACGCTAAGGGCACCCAGAGCAGGTCTCTCCTCGAGCATGGACACTCAGTACAGATGAGATAAGCCCTCCTCGCCCTTGAGCGACGTCAAAGCCAGAGAAGAAACGAGGCCCCTCTCCCTTTTTCCCATCTTGAAGTGATGGAAGAACCAGCCGTGCCTTTAGCAGTAAGTGGCTGAGAGCTCGAAACAAGCAAGTAGAAAGCCAATTGAGGGCTTTCATGAGCCCAAAAGGCCGGGGAGACTCGAAGAATAAGAAGAAGAAGAAGTGTGAAAGTGTGAGATGCCAAAGGCAAGAAAAATACGAGAGCCTAGTGAGGCTCTAAGAGTAGAGATAGCAGTCCAATGGCGTTCGGTTTCTCAGGAATGAGCAAGCAATAAAGTGGAGATTAATAGTGAAAGTAAAGCATAGATTGCGTTCCCAGTAAATGTATAGAAGGGTCAAGTGCTACAAACGTTGAGATATTTACAAGTCACAAAAGCAAAGGAAAAGACAAAAGGTAAAAATGGAGGCTGAGGGCCTGCAGTTCAATCATCCAGATCAAGAGGCACCACTTTTCCATCAACGATGTGGCTGGTAGGGTCGCAGTTCGAGACGTTAATCCCTTGGTTCTCACAAGATGCTTGAGCCAGGGCCTCCTTGAAGCCTTCATCGAACACGCCCGCCATCTCGTTGGTGAGCTCCTGGTTTGCCCTCTCCAGCTCGTCGATCCTGGAATCCTTGGATGCCAGCTGCTTGTCCAAGAACTCCTTCCCCACCTGGAACTTGTTGGCTTCAGTGTGGAGTCTCTTACACTCAGCTTGGAGAAGGTCGAGGGCCTCGACCTTTGCCGCCAGGGCACCCTCAGCCTCAGTCAGCTTCTGCCCCCGAGCAACATACAATTCTTCAAGTTTTTTCTGCTGCACTTCGGAGGCACGAACCACCTCTTGGAGGCCAATGTTCTGGATTTGGTGGAAGGTGAGGTGGGCCAGCAGGTCTGCATACGCTTGTTCGACCTCATGTGCGTATGCTTCGGCCCCCTCTTTGGCCTCTTGGGTCATCTTTAGTGAAGCTTGGTGGGCTTCCTCCCTAAGCCCCCAAGCCTGTTTCTCCTCCTTCAGTGCCCCCACCTCCTGTTTCAGCCTCTGGAGGGCCTGCCTCCCCATTACAACGCTCTGGGCCTGGGAGCGCCAGTGGAGTGCTATCGCCAGGAAGGCCGCCATGTAGTAGGGCATGCCTTCTCCCCTGTTGGGGTTTCCTGGCGACATCCCCTCGGTGAATCCCCGCGCCAACTGCCTGAAGACGGGGCGGGGGATCAGAATTTCAGGGGGAGAAGGAACAAGAGCAGGCGTGGGAGGGGCTGAACCTGAAGCTGTAGCTGCTTCAGGCAGTGGTAGTGGCGGAGGAACAGACTCAGCCCCTTCATCTCTTTCTTCTTGGACTGTTTGAGGTGGAGGTGACGTGGCACTTGGAGGGTTGTCCCTTAGAGAATCCACGCCACCTGGAGACGCGGTTGGTAGGGTAGGGACCCTAGTAGCCCTCCTCTTTTTGAAGACCAAGCCGCCATCTAAGTCTTCGCTATCAGAGGTTATCTCCAGCACCCTCTTCCCTTTATTTGGGGGTGCTGGAGCACATGTTGACGTCGCGGCCAGTGGGACCGCATCAATGGGAGAGGGGGAGGTAGGAGTTTGGTATGTTTGGGGAGAGGATGGTGGAGATGGTAGGGAAGTGACGGGCGTAGGGGAAGTAGTGGGAGGCACGTTGAGGGCGAGGGAGTCCCCACCTCCCTTGGCGGGTTTTATTTGCTTCAAGGCCTTGGCGAGTGTGCGGCGCCTTGAAGAGTCCATTATCGAGCCTGCATCAGTCAGAATAACCAAGATAAAAATTAATTCGGGTCAGGAAGAATGAAAGCACATGCAGGCAAACCACTGAAGTTCAAGCAATTCAAGTAAGTTCACATAACCTCAACGATTCGAAAATCCAAGCATATTCAAACAAGACCAAGTAAGTGCAAGCAAGTTCGAGCAGATGTAATCAAAAGCAAATACCGAAGTAGGTGGAGAGGCCGTGAGCCTTGAACTCGTTGGTAATGAGCTTGGCGGTGTCGAAGACTACCCCGAGCCCAGCCAAGGCCTTGCATACCTCCCTGTCAGCGGAGGCAAGTTCACCCAAGGCCTTGGGCTTGGTCGATAGGGGCTTCTCCGACCAGTACAGGGGAAAGCCTTCCAGTGCAGTGGGATCGAATTTAGTGGCGCACACCTTGAAGAACTTTCCCCTCCACCCTTTGAATGAGTTTTGGAAGAGGGTGAGGATGATGCGGCTGGCGACGCCGGAGAAGCTCATCCAGAGACTCTTGCCCTGCTTCTTCACCTCGAAGAAGTGAAGAAAGACGTCCACGGAGGGGGGGATGTCCAGGTACTCGCAGAGAATTTGGAAGCCCCTTACGAACGCCCAGCTGTTGGGGTGAAGTTGGGCAGGGGCAGTGTTAATCTCGGTGAGTAACTCCCTTTCGAAAGGAGTAAGGGGAAGGCGCAGACCCACTCGCTTAAACACCATTTGGTAGATGAAGAAGAAAGGGCTTCCCCCAGTGGCCCTTTCGTCTACGCAAATGGGCTCCCTAGCCTTGCACGACACACAAAGATGTGGGAGTCGTGGGTCTTATGGAACACGTTGAAGTTGTAGAGTGTGGGGTCCCCCCAGTGGGCTTCAACGTCTTCGACAGAGGTTAAGGTGGAGCACTCCGCAAGAAGTTCATCGGAGGCCAAGTGGTATTCCTCTTTGTAGCTGGACCTGGGGGGCGGAGGATTGGCGGTAGTCTTGTTTCGTGCCATCAAATCAAGAGCTGAAGAACGAAGGAAAAAGAAAGGGTTTAGTGAAAGGGGGAAAAAGAGGAAGCCCTAGACCAACCCTACCCACGCGAGAAAGAGAATGACAATGGGGGAACAAGGAAACACAAGAACAGTACAACAATGCAAGAAGATAAACAGTCCCAGGCAGTTCATTAACACATAGGGCAATGCAGTGAAGAGGAAGAGTCATTGAGGGGGAAAAAATCATACCTTTGAGTATTGGAGTGGTTGGAGATAGAGAGTGTGCAGGAAGAACGAAGATCGCAGAGAGTCTCGAGCGCTCATAGAAAGAAGATGAACAGTGGAGTGCGAAAGAGAGTGAATGGAACAGTGGCTTCGAGCGCGGGCTCTGGGGTAACTTAAACGTTACGAAGGAAGCCCAAAGGATATTAAATCAGGACCATTCGATGAGTCCACGTGTCGCAGGATCATGCGCTCCCTGGGAGCGCAAGAGGCTTTGGATGGTGACCGCGTGATGGGCCACGTGGCGAGCGATTAAGCGTGACCCAAAGCGTCACTTTTCCCGATTCAGAGGATGTCCCGTCAGCCATTAAGAAGATGTCATGTCAACTGTTCGGGGAATGTCACGTCAGTAAGAATGACATGTCACCAGAGTGCCACGTGGATGGCGTGGGCGAGGCCTTAGTCTTTTCGCTGAAGACAAGTCACCAGCTCAAGACTGGGGGGCTTGTGTACCGTGCCGTCCCCGGGCGTTGACCAGAGTCAAAGTCAAAGTCAACGTCAGGGCCAAGGTCAACATATGGTGGGACCACATGAAGGGCCCAAAGAAGGAAGTCAATAGAGTGACTACATAAGGCGTCGCCAAGACAAGGCGTCGCCAAGATAAGGGTGTCGCCTAAATAAGGCGTCGCCAAGGGAAGGCGTCGCCAAGCAATTCATCACCAGTGTTACTCCCCGATACCCAAGGGTAGGAAAGACCATGGAGGGAATGACACCACGGGAGGCTTCGGGCCCGCCTAGCTCAGAACAGTAATAAAGAGAAGAGAAAGGTGGCTTCAAGGCCATAATACTAGCGCCAGTAGGGAGTAGCCTGAATCGTGATGTACCCAGGCCACCTCAAGGAGACCCTTGGGATAGATACGACTCAAGAGAAGGTCATGCCCAGGGGAAACCAGGTGCAGGGTGCGAGAGGAAGGTGGATACACTCCCAGGGCGAGTGACTAGAGGTTGGGTCGCATGAGTTGGCACCCAAAAAGTCACCCCTTTGCGCCAGATGCACTCAAGGAATGAGGACTCACACGATGAAATATCCCTAAATTGGGTGACAGTGCTGTGAGGCCTTCCACGTAGAATAACGGTCAAGTCAGGAGGACACGTGGCGGGAAGAACAGAAACATCAATGCTTTCCGGATAGTTTGTCAGGTATGAGGTAATCAAGATTATGTAATTAAGTTTACGTTTCGAACGCTTTAAGGTACTTTTAATGCTTTAAGTGTTTTGAACGTCTTAAAGGCGCCAAACGTTTTTACACCTTAAATGCGCTTTAAGACGCTTTAAATGCTAGAGACGTTTAAAGGGAGCTTTAGACGTTGGAATCGGGGATCGGACCTTTGGCAAATTTTCCCCAGAACACACTCTAGTTGCTTGCTCGAGCCCTCAGGCTACGCACAAGGGACTAGAGAAGGATTGTTTGCCAGAACCAGAAAACAACACACAATATACAGTTCTTTACCACCTTCAGACCGCCTTTCACGGTGCTCCGATAAGAAGGTGCAGAGTTTTGGTGTTTCTTGTTAGCTGACTTGAGCGTCGGAGTGCAAACGGCCGCTAGGGCGCCCATTTGTTCACTTCTTTGCAGGTGTTCACATATTACCAGAAAAGGGTGTCACTAGCAGATGGGCAAGGTTGCACAGAAAGACCTACCCAGGTCAACCGGCAGGAACAATATTATTACTACCAACAACAATTATGGTACCATCAGTATTATTACTACCAACAACACTGATGGTACAATCAGTATTATTACTACTAATAACACTGATGGTACCATCATTATTATTAGTACCAACAACACTGATGGTACCAACAATATTATTACTACAAACAACACTAATGGTACTATCAGTATTATTACTACCAACAACACTAATGGTACCATCAATATTATTACTACCAACAAAACTAATGGTACCATCAGTATTATTACTACCAGCAACACTGATGGTACCATCGATATTACTACTACCAACAACACTGATGGTACCATCAGTATTATTACTTCCAACAACACTGATGGTACCATCAGTATTATTACTACCAACAACACTGATGGTACCATCAGCATTATTACTACCAACAACACTGATGTTACCATCAATATTATTACTACCAACAACAGTGCTGGTACCATCAGTATTATTACTATGAACAACACTAATGGTACCATCAATATTATTACTACCAACAAAACTGATGGTACTATTCGTATTATTACTACGAAAACCACTGTTCCGTCCGGTTGACTGGGACGTCTTCGTGCGCGACCTCAACCGTCAGCTAGGGACTCCTACCCTCTGGTTACCTGTGGATTCCTGCAAAAAGAGGACAAAGAGGCGCCCTAGCGGCCGTTTGCACTCCGACGCTCAAGTCAGCCAGCAAGAAACACCAACACTGTGCACCTCCGTCTCTGAGCACCGCGTATGGCACTCTGGAGGTGATGAAAAGAACTGTGTATTGTGTGTGCGTTATCTCCCTCAGGCATAGATCTTTCCCAGTCCCTTGTCCGTAACCTCAAAGCACGAGCAAGCAACTAGAGAGTTCTGGTAAATTTGCCAAAAGTTCGAACCCCTTTTCCAACATTTTCAGCGCTATTTAAACTACCCAAGCATTTAAAGCGCCTTAAAGCGCCTTTAATTACAAATGTAACGCACTCAATCAGCGTATCTAATTAGAAAACGTAGCGCATTTAAGACGTTGAAACGCTTGGGAGCCATTATAGTACCTGAACGCTCGAAACGGAAACTGTATTGAATGACTTTAATTACCTGGCACCTGACTAAAGGGTGTTTCTATTCTGACATGGCTGTCGTACACGTGGAGGGCCTCACGACGCCATGACCCCATCTGGGGGCGTTTCTGCCCATCTGGGGACGTTTCTACGTGTGAGTCCTCCTGCTTGGGAGTGCTACTGCGCTAGGGGTGACTTTTTGGGTGCCAACTCATGCCCCCAATCATCTAGTCACTTACTTTTTTGAGCGTATCTGCCTTCCTCTCGTACCCTGCACCCGGCTACCTTGGGCGTGACCTTCCTCTTGAGTTGTATTTGTCCCGAAGGCGTCTCTGGGGCGGCAGGGGTACTTCACGAGTCAGGCTGCCCTACACTGGTGCTATCACTATGGCCTTGAAGCCACCTTTTCCTTCTCTTTATCGCTGCCCCGGGTTATCGGGACCTGAGGCCTTCCCACAGCGCCGCTCCCTCCATGGTCTTTCCTACCCATGGGTATCGGGGAACCACACTGTGATTGCCTTACTTTAGTACTGTTTGATCTGGCGACGCCCTGGTTGGGCGACGCCTTCACCTAGGCGACGCCTTGCCTTGGCGACGCCTCTTCTTGGTGACGCTGGCACTTAGCGTCTCTTCACCTAGGCAACGCCTTGTGTTGACTTTGACCCCTGGTGTTGACTTTGACCTTGACTAAGTCAACGCCCGGGTACGGGACGGTACAACCACAGATGGTACCATAAGTATTATTACTACCGAGAACACTAATGGTACCATCAGTATTATTACTTACAGGACCACTGATGGTACCATTAGTATTATTACTATCAAAAACAATGATGGTACCATCAATATTATTACTACCAACAACACTAATGGTACCATCAAGATTATTACTACCAACATCACTGATGGTACTGTTGAAGATGGTTGCAGCCCCTTCAAGAAATGTGTTTGATGTAGACTTTTTTGTACAATTCTTGTATATTTCTTTTTGCTTTAAGAATGTCTTAGGTAGTGTTTAGAGGTTGTTTAAGAGTAGGCTTTTTGCTGGGTAACTCACCCTCTGAACCACTGACCATGTGATAAGAGCAAGCACAAAATTTCTTAAACTGTTTTTCACATGTTTTACAAAAACTACGTTTACTGCATAAAAATAAATCTGTTCTTTTCTAAATAAATAAATTCATTTTTAAACTGATGCTTTGCCTAAGTCTTGTGAAAATTAGATTTTGTGCATCAAGTATTTTGACTAAGCTTTTTTCTATTATCGTTTTGAAAAATAATAAATAGATTCTTTTTGACTCTGGTGTCATGTCTATCTTAAACGGTTTTCACTTTTGTCCCTGCACCAGAATGGCTGACTAAGTCTCCTCACATAACAGATTCTCTAACTGCTTTTGAAAATAAATCTCTTCATTTTATTTTCAATCTGTTCTTTTTATAACAGGTTTAACTATTTTTCAATCTATTATGTTATAAGTTGATCTTCTATAAAAAGAAAACTTGTTTCTGAGTTTAATAATCGATCATACAATTGAGAAAACAAGTTTTGCATAAGAGAATTAAGGTTTTACAAAGAATTAGCATTTGTTCTTGAAAGATTTCGAAAATCATAAGTGTGCTTGTTCTTGTTTGGTTCCAAAGCTTGGTGAGAGGTGCTGCCACAGTTTTAGCGATCTGTTCTACTGGTTTAAGGCAGATTTCTGCATCCTCTATCAGGTGTATTCGTTTCACATTTCATTTTCTGTAAAAGTGTGGTTGTAAACTCTTCTTGATAGGGTTTCTTGAAGAGTGTGTATGTTGAAATAGGGTTTTTCAGCAAGTGTACCTAAGTTCTTGTAGGGTTCAAGACAAGTGGGATTTGTGTTTGTTTGAATTATGTTTTAGTGAATTTCACCTTGGTTTAGGTGAAGACTGGATGTAGCTCAGTTGAGTGAACCAGTATAATTGCCTTGTGTTCATTCTCCCTTAATCTCTGCACTTAAATTTCTGCATAACTGATAAACTGTCAAGAAATAAATCTGTTCTTTCTGGGCTTGTTACATACTGTTCTTAGTTTCTGGAAAAACTGTTTGATTTTGAGAAAAACATATATAATCTATTAAAAGCCACTGGATCAGATTGATTGTGATAGGCTAATCAATTAATTGTCAAGCTATCAATTGAACCTTAATCACTTGCTTAAAATTGACGCTTGCTGTTTTGTGATTCACTGTTTTTCTTTCTAATATCAGTGTGTGTGTATTTGGAAAATCTATCTACATAATCTCGTGATTAACCTAGCTGTATAAACGTTTTTCAAACACAAACAGTGCCAAAATAAATATGTTCATTTCCAAATAAATCGATTTATTTTTTGTAAACTGTGATAAACACTGATCCTGCGAGAAACTTTTAAAAGGTCAATTCACCCCCCCTCTTTAACTTTGGCACTCTTAAACCTAACAATTGGTATCAAGAGCTAGAACTTGTATTTTAATCAAGTTTGTTTGCAATAATGTCTGAGTTTAAAGTGCTTTTTGCTAAGGGATTTGCTGTTAATAGACCACCTATGTTCAATGGAATGAATTATGCTTTTTGGAAAGTTAGAATGCGAATTTTCATGGACTCTATTGATGCATTAATTTGGGAAGCTGTGGTCCATGGACCCTATGTGCCAATGCAGGTTGTCAAGGATGAAGAAGTGGTAAAGCCAAGATCTGAATGGAATGAGACCGAAAGGAGGAAGGCTCAATATGATCTTGTGGCCAAGAACATCATAACCTCTGCATTAAAAATGGATGAGTTCTTCAGGATATCCCAATGTAGTTCAGCTAAGGAGATGTGGGAAGTCTTAGAAGTCACTCATGAGGGTACTGAAGATGTGAAGAGGTCAAGAAAACATTCTCTCATCCAAGAATATGAATTGTTTAGAATGCAACCCGAGGAGAGCATTGCTGATGCGCAGAAAAGGTTCACTCATATTGTGAATCACCTTATTGGTTTGGGAAAAGAATTTGACAGAGAGGAACTCAACATAATGATATTGAAGTGCCTCGACAGAAGCTGGCAACCAAAGGTGACTGCCATATCAGAAAGCCGTGATCTGTCAAAGTTGGGAACTGCTGCATTCTTTGGAAAGCTAATGGAGCATGAGATGGAGCTCAAGAGACTCAAAGAGCAGGAAACAGTGGAAGGAAAATCCAAAGGACTTGCACTGAAAGCAAGCGAACAAAGTGAGATCAAGGAAGAAGAAGATGTTGAAAATGATGATACAATGAGTCTTCTTACAAAGAGATTCAGCAAATTCTTGAAGAAGAAAAACAGAGATAGGAACCAGCAGAAAAGAAGGTATCCTAAACCTAATGACTCAAATTCCTCTACCTATACTTGTTTTGGATGTGGCAAAACAGGGCACATCAAAACGGACTGTCCAAACAATCAAGCAAAGGACAAATCTGCCAGCAAGAAAGTTGAAAGGAGCAAGGGGAGAAAAGCTTACATCTCATTGGAAGAAAATGAAGTATCTTCAACCAGCAACTCTTCAACTGAGAGTGAGGAAAACAAACTGTGCTTCATGATGAAGGATGAGGAGTCAATCTCTGATTCAGTAAGTGAATTTTCTGTGGATTCTGATAACTATGATCAATTGCTTGCTGCTTTCAAGGAAACACATGATGAAGCAGATAGGCTAGCTGTAATATGTAATAAGTTGCAAAAGGTAAATAATGTGCTTGCACCTAAAGTAAAATCACTTGAGGAAGAATTGCATAAGGCCAAAACAGATTTGGTAAGCCTTGAACTAACATGCTTGCATGCCTCTATTAAAACCTGTGAAAACTGCAAAAAATTGGAAAAACAAGTGGAGTATTTGCTAAAAACCCTTTCCAATTTCACTAAGGGAAGAGAGAACCTTGAGTCTCTCCTTGGCTCACAGAATGCTGTTTTCAATAAAAATGGTCTTGGTTATACCCCTGGAAATGTAACCAATGTCAAAAAGCTTTCATGTTTTTTTGTTCCAGCAAAATCAGGGTTTTCAGCTTTTAATAGTGGCAAAAAGGCATCTCATGTAACCTGTTTTTACTGCATGAAATCTGGTCATACCTCTAGGTCATGCATTGCTAGAAAGCATCTTGTTCCTAAGAATTTAGCAAAATGGCTACCAAAGAGAAGGTTTTAATCTGTGTTGGACCCTATACTGAAAAGGGTACCATTTGTATCATTTTTATTCTATTTTCCAGATGAGCAACAAGAAAAATCAGTGGTACTTGGACAATGGCTGTTCCAAGCATATGACCGGAGATCTTACAAAATTCACTAGCTTGAAGCTCAAAGCAGAGGGACATGTAACCTATGGTGATAATAACTGAGGAAGAATTTTGGACAGAGGCACTGTTGGAACAGGGAATTCAACCACTATTGAGAATGTGCTTTATGTAGAAGGACTCAAGCATAGCCTTCTCAGCATAAGTCAACTTTGTGACAAAGGATACAAGGTGAACTTCAAGTCAAAAGGTTGCACAATCTCAAGTGATTCCTCTGGTAAGGTACTGTTTACTGGTAAGAGAGTGAATAACATATATCTTTTGAATATCATGGAAACTAACTCTTCAAATGAGTGTTTGCTGTCTAGAAGTTATGAGTCTTGGCTGTGGCACAGGAGGTTAGCTCACATACACACTAATCACTTAAATAAACTGAAATCTAAAGATTTAGTTTCTGGTTTACCTAACATTAAGTTTCAGGATAACAGGCTCTGTGATGCTTGTGTGAAAGGTAAACAAATCAGATCCTCTTTCAATTCAAAAGATATTGTTTCTACAAAAAATCCATTGGATGTATTACATATGGACTTATTTGGACCATCTAGAGTTGCTAGCTTGGCTGGAATTTTGTATGCTTTAGTTGTTGTGGATGATTACTCTAGATTTACATGGACTTTGTTTCTTGCACATAAACATGATGCTTACATTGCTTTTAAGAAATTGGCAAAGGTTCTGCAAAATGAAAATGGTTGCTGCATTAAATCAATTCGAAGTGATCATGGGGGAGAGTTTCAGAATGCTAGATTTGAGAGGTTCTGTGAGAAGCATGGGATATCACACACCTTTTCAGCCCCTAGGACACCCCAACAAAATGGTGTAGTTGAAAGGAAAAACATATCATTAGAGGAACTAGCTAGAACCATGTTAAATGAATCTAAGCTCCCTAAGTATTTTTGGTCAGATGCAGTCTATACTACAGCTTATGTGTTAAATAGAAACTTAACTAGACCCATTCTTAAGAAAACTCCATATGAATTGTATAAGGGCAGAAAACCTAGTGTGAGCCACCTTAGATTTTTTGGGTGTAAATGCTTTGTATTGAATAATGGCAAAGAAAATCTTGGTAAGTTTGATGCTAAATCTGATGAAGGTGTGCACATTGGTTATGCTTTGAATGGTCATGCATATAGAGTCTTCAATAAAAGGTTGCTCATAGTAGAAGAATCAATGCATGTTGTATTTGATGAAACTGATCATAGCATATCTAAAACTGCTGCTGATGACCTTGACAGTGATGAATTTAAATTTGTTTTAAATCAAAATGAATCGATTCATTTTGATACTGCTGATACACATGCTATGCAAGAATCTATTGTGCCTACAGGTTTGCCAAAAGAGTGGAAAACCCCTAGAGACCTAACCCTTGATAATGTCATTGGGAACATTGAGAAAGGAGTATCAACTAGAAAATCCTTGAACAACTTCTGTGAAGCAATGGCCTTTGTATCTCAAGTGGAACCCAAGAATCTGAATGAAGCTCTCAAGGACAGCAACTGGATTTTAGCCATGCAAGAGGAACTGAATCAATTTGCTCTTAATGAGGTCTGGACTCTTGTTCCTAGAATACCTGAGATGAATATAATTGGAACGAAATGGGTATTCAGAAACAAAATGGATGAGCACGGGGTGATTACCAGAAATAAGGCTAGGCTAGTGGCTAAAGGGTATAATCAAGAAGAAGGAATAGACTATGATGAAACATATGCACCAGTGGCTCGGCTAGAAGCTGTCAGATTACTGCTTGCCTTCTCCTGTATCAAAGGGTTCATGCTATTTCAAATGGATGTGAAGAGTGCTTTCTTGAATGGTTATATAAATGAAGAGGTATTTGTTTCACAGCCACCAGGTTTTGAAGACCATCAACATCCAGAATACGTGTTCAAACTCAAAAAGGCTCTCTATGGGCTCAAGCAAGCTCCTAGGCAATGGTATGAGAGGCTAAGTGATTTCCTCACCTCACAAGGCTATGACAGAGGCACATCTGATAAGACCTTGTTCATAAAGAACAAAGGAGATGACACAATTATAGTACAAGTTGTACCGTCCCGTATCCGGGCGTTGACTAAGTCAAAGTCAAAGTCAACGGCGGTGAAGTCAAAGTCAACGCGAGGCGTCGCCTAGTTGGAGAGACGCCAAGAGGAAGCGTCGCCAAGGCAAGGCGTCGCCTAGGTGGAGGCGTCGCCCAACCAGGGCGTTGCCAGATCAAACAGTGCTAAAGTAAGGTAATCACGGTGTGGTTCCCCAATACCCATGGGTAGGAAAGACCATGGAGGGAGCGACGCCGTGGGAAGGCCTCAGGTCCCAATAGCACGGGGCAGCGATAAAGAGAAGGAGAAGGTGGCTTCAAGGCCATAGTAATAGTACCAGTGAAGGGCAGCCTGACTCGTGAAGTGCTCCTGCCGCCCCAGAGACGCCTGTGGGGCAGATACGACTCATGAGGAAAGTCACGCCCAGGGCAACCGGGTGCAGAGTACGAAAGGAAGGCAGATACGCTCTCAAAGTAAGTGACTAGATACTTGGGGGCATGAGTTGGCACCCAAAAAGTCACCCCTAGCGCAGTAGCACTCCCAGCAGGAGGACTCACACGTAGAAACGTCCCCAGGTGGGCAGAAGCGCCCCCAGATGGGGTCATGGCGTCGTGAGGCCCTCCACGTGAACGACAGCCATGCCAGAATAGAAACACCCTTTAGTCAGGTGCCAGGTAATTAAAAGTTATTCAATACAGTTTCCCTTTCAAGCATTCAGGTACTATAATGGCTCCCGAGCGTTTCAACGTCTTAAATGCGCTACGTTTTCTAATTAAGCGCTTTAATGAGTGCGTTACGTTTGTGATTAAAAGCGCTTTAAGGCGCTTTAAATGCTTGGGTAGTTTAAATAGCGCGGAGAATGTTGGAAAAAGGGTTGGAACTTTTGGCAAATTTACCAGAGAGCTCTCTAGTTGCTTGCTCGTGCTTCAAGGTTACGTACAAGTGACTGGGGAAATATTTTTGCCTGAAAGAGACAACACACACACATATACACAGTTATTTCTTACCACCTTCAGAGTGCCATACGCGGTGCTCAGTGACGGAAGTGATTAGTTTTGGTGTTTCTTGCTGGCTGACTTGAGCGTCGGAGTGCAAACGGCCGCTAGGGCGCCTCTTTGTCCTCTTTTTTGCAGGAATTCACAGGCAATCAGTGGGAAGGAGTCCCTAGCTGACGATTGAGGTTGCGCACGAAGACGTCCCGGTCAACCGGACGGAACACAAGTATATGTGGATGACATCATTTTTGGATCAAACAATGGAGAATTGTGTGAAACTTTTGTGAAAGTCATGAAGAGTGAGTTTGAAATGTCAATGATGGGTGAGTTGAACTATTTTCTAGGCTTACAGGTCAAGCACCTCAAGGATGGCATTTTCTTGAATCAAGCTAAGTACTGGAAGGATCTGCTGAAGAAATTTGAAATGGACAAGTGCAAACCAATCAGCACACCCTTCTCAACTAGCTGTCACTTGGATCATGATGAAGCTGGAATTGCTGTTGATGAAACCAAATACAGAGGACTCATAGTGATGTGATTCCACTAGCTTAGAAGAGAAAGGTTCTTGACCTTCTTAGGAATCACCTTGAGTTGGACATTATAGAGGCACTTTTCTTAGAGTTGGATCATTGTTCTAAGACAAGAACTCACCAAAAACTAGTACCAAATCCCAAACTCATTTGGATGGAATTGGACTTGGTCTACTAATCATCCATCCAGCTCGTATCTATGAAAGGGTAATGAGAAACCAACTAAGGTAAGAGAATCACTCCTAAATGAAAGCGAAACTAAATTATAAGAGAACTCCTAGCGCAAAAGACTAGTCGCTGCGATGCCTGAATGCCTTTTAGCTCTTGTTCGAGTGAGCGGGGGTCCAACCTTAGTATATGAGAAATGCAACTAGTGGTCCCTCATTTGATCTTGGTGTGGAACCCACTGATTTATGGGGAAGGAAAGCAAGGAACAAGATGAATGGACTGAAATATAAAACTGCCGAACCAAAACTCATAAAAAAACAGCAAGAACACCAAACCAAAACTCAAGAACACAAGCTAACAAAAACAATAGAAAGAGAAGAAAGGAAGGAGAAGAGAGTGCTCATGAAGATGGAAGAATGTTGGATGATCTCGCCACTAGAAGTGTGGAATGCTCCTAGATGAGAGTGATGCCGCCACTTGAGGACTCCAATGATCCATCAAGATAAGACTAGAGAAGAAGGCTCAAAGCTCTCCAAAGTTCACTCAAAATTTGAGTAGAGTTTTCTTAGATTAATTCCAATCTGAATTTTACAAAGGAAGCATCTCTATTTATAGCCTAAGGTGCTGAAAAAATAGGTGGGAAATTTCAAATAAACTCATTTGAAATTCCCACCAAAAACAAGTCACATGGGAGGTGTGACCTTTTTCTACTATGACACCTCCCAAAAACTACACCTACACCTATCTACTAATACACCCCCGTCCTAAAGCTCCTAACTAAAGCCTAAAAGATGCTAAAACAAAAGAGGTTTCTAATGTTTCCCTCTAAGCACCTTCAACTAAAGAAATTACAAAAAGAGAAAATAAATGTCCTCTAGCTCCCAAAGCTTTGAACATGCTTCTTGTAATCCTTTGAGGTGGACTTTGACCTCCATGGGCGTCCTCCATTTGTGCCTCCACCTCTTCTTGATCTTGTTGATTGGCTTCCATGTCCTCTTGAGCTTGATCTCCATCACATAGGATCACTACTGTATTTCACTACCAGCAGGCCTGACATAATGTTTGCAGTGTGCATGTGTGCTCGGTTTCAATCTGCTCCTAAAGAATCACACTACAATGCTGCCAAAAGGATTTTGAAGTATTTGCAAGGAACTAAAGAAGTTGGCTTGTGGTATCCAGGTAACATTTCATTAAGCTTGATTGAATATTCTGATTCAGACTTTGCAGGTTGCAAAATTGATAGGAAGAGCACTAGTGGAACCTGTCACTTGCTTGGATCAAGCTTGATCTCATGGCAATGCAAAAAACAGGCTTGTGTAGCTCTCTCCACGGCTGAAGCAGAGTACATTGCAGCAGGGAGTTGCTGTGCTCAAACTATATGGCTAAGACAACAATTGAATGATTTTGGTATCTTACTTAACCATATACCTCTGCTGTGTGATAACACAAGTGCAATCAACTTAACCAAAAATCCTGTCATGCATTCAAGAACCAAACACATTGAAATTAGGCATCATTTCCTAAGGGAACACATTTCAAATGGAACATGTGAGATTAAGTTCATTGGTACAGATTTACAACTTGGTGATTTGTTCACAAAACCATTGGCTGAAGATAGGTTTAATTTTCTGCTTAATGAATTGGGTATTATAAATGTCAATTGTGCCTAGCAGTGAAAAATTAAATCTGATTATTCGGAATTGAATGTGTTTATTTTTGGTACTGATATGCATTGATGACTAGTAAATAGAAATTCCGATCTTTGACTGCTTGACTGACTTAGTGGGCATTAACCTCTGTACCTTTGACGGTTTTGGTCATGGTTATGTAATCGATTTGATGGTTTGGGTGCTCAATAAAGGTATGAGTTGTGTGCATCGTGACCCTAAATATTTGTTGCATATTTTCAAAGATTCTCTGCACAATTTCAGAGCATAAAATCTTTATTCAAATCCATTCATAACTGCCATATCAACATATTCATTTCTCAATATAAATCTGTGTGAAAATCTGCTACCCACATTGGCTACCTATTTTCGGTTCTCACCATTTGAAACAAGAGAAAATTCTGGTTCAACCATGGCTTCTTCTTCAAGACAGAAACAGAAAAATAAGGGCAAGCAAAGCACCTTTCAAGGTGTGCTAGAAGGTTGGTTCGCTGAAAATGAAGAAGGTATCAATGCCTACATTCACGAGACAAGCAGAAAGCAGATTAATATACCCAAGGTGCTGGATTTCAACTAGCTGAAATCAGAAAAATTGGCAGAAACAAGGGCTGTATTGAAGCACCAGAAACTGAAAAAGTTGTTGGAATTAACGGGTAATGTATATCCTGATTTACTTAAGGTGTTTTACACTAATCTAACCTTGGATGGAAAGAACATTGTCTCTTATGTGAAAGGGATCAAAATGAAGATCACAAGTGATGTTTGGAATTCTGTGGCTGGGATCAAGTATACTGGACTGAAAGTAGGAAAAGGAAACACCAGTGGGATTCAAGAATTCAATAAACTGCAATATTACAAGAGTTGTATGAGGAACCCTACACAGAGCATAAGCAGGTTCCATGCAGGACATTTGAACCTAACACCACGTCTTGTAGCCTACATTATAGCATGGCAGCTCATCCCAAGAGGTACAAATCATGTTGTTTTACATGAAGAGGATTTAATCCTTCTATATTGCATCATGAACCAGATTAAGGTAAACTGGGTTTTCATTATCAATGAACACATGCTGAAATCCAAAAGGTTGGCTAATTATCGCTTTCCTTATGCTATACTTGTTTCAAAATCAATTGATTTCTTTGGTGTTGATACTTCAAATGAGAGAAACGACCCCATCAAAGCTGTAAGTGAGATTGACAATTCAACTCTCACAAAAATGGGATTTCACAAAATAGAGGACAATTGGGTGGTTCTCAAAGGCAGGAACCCTCAAGCAGAACATGGAGCCTCAAACCTCAACAATGAGGATGAGGATGAAGCTGTTCCCATGGAGGATGACACAGTTCAAGCAGCAGAACATGTTGAAGATGGATGAAGCCTCTTCTCTACCTAGTGTTAGTTTGCGTTTGATGTAGAAAATAGCTAGTTTGTTGTAAAGTTTGTAATAGGTTTAGATGATCTTGTATGTAGGCTTGTGTATGTGTAAGATTGCCTTTTGCTATATGATCTATTCTAGATGCCTAACCAAGCCTAGAATAAGCACATGAAGTGGTTAAAAGTTTTTTCCAAAAGCTTTTTAGAGTTTTCTCCTAAAATCAGGATACTGCACAAAAATGAATCTGTTTCTCTGTAAAAGAACAGATTTATTCTTTGGTCTGCTGAAAGGATTTTCGAAAGTTAGTTAGGGCACCAAAGGTACAACTCAGACAGTTATTTCAGTTAGCTGAGTTGGCAGTTTTCACAAAATAAATCTGTTAAGTTCAAAACTGAATCTGTTGTTTTCATAACAGCTTTTCAACTGTTTTTTGAAAAGAAGTTAGAAATTGTTTTCTATATAAAGAAAAGCCTCTCTCACATGAAAGGATGCTGAGCAATTACGTTTTTGACAGAGATCAAACAATTTCTATGTGAGAAGAAGGATTGAAAGGTTTTTTGAAAGGTTTTCCAAAGGGATTTTCAAGTGTGCTTGTTCTAGGAAACCTTTGATCTTGGTGAAGGTGCTGGTGCAGTTCTACAGCAAATTGAACTACTGGTTGAGTTCTTGCATCTTCTTTTTAGGTGTAATCTTTCCTTTATTCTAGTTTGTAAAGGTGTAACTGTTAGTCACTCCTTGATAGGGTTTCTTGGAGTGCAAGGTGTGCTGAAATAGGGTATTTCAGCATTGGTTGTATTGTTCTTGTAGTGTTCAACAACTACTGTGTTTGTAAGTGATTGGTACTGTTTTTAGTGGATTCCACCTTAGGGTAAGGTGAATTTGGATGTAGCTCTGTATGAGTGAACCAGTATAAAAACCTGCTTGCCTTTTTCCTCTCATCCCTGCACTCATTTCTGGTTTTGCTTAATTTTGTCAAGAACTAAATCTGTTCTTTTGAAATCGAATGTTAATTCTGGGCTTAAATAAAAACTGTTCTTCCTGATTTGTTAAAGCTCTCTGATCATAAACAAGGCAGTTGTATATGATGTTTTAACTGATCTGTGAACAAATAGTCTATTCATTAAAACCTGAGAAAGATTCATTCTCCTTAAAACCTTGTGTTGAATGAATTTGATTGATTTCTGAGCATAGCTGTATTCTTCATACTCATAATATCCAACTAATCTGATTCTGTTATAACCCTCTGTTGATCACAATTTTAATTTGAACAAATTCAAATTGTGCTAGACTGCTCTGAAGAATCAATCTGTTTCATGTAAAAACAATCTGTTCTTTTGCTTTTGATTTACTGAAAATTGTGTGTTCTTGCGAAAATTTTATAAGCTCAATTCACCCCTCCCCTCTTGAACTTATACACTAATAGACCCAACAGAACAATCTGCTGAACATGCTAGAAATCAAAGGATAAGTTCTCCATCTGCAGAAGTCAGAGGAGACTCACCTGCTCCCCAATCTGTGCATGAAGAAGCTGCTACAACTCATCAGAATGCCATTGTTGCCTATCAAACTCCAGAATACCGAGGTGAACCATTCTCCATGTTTGAGAGGCAAGTTCTGTATCGCCTTGATGTCATGACTGCAGAACAGAGGGCATACTTTGAGACTACTCAAGCAAGGTTTCAGCACCTTGATGATCAAATTGAAGGAGTTCAGGCGCAACTTGCAGAGCTATACTACAAGGATTAAAAGTATCTTGATTTCCATGCTTTCCTCTATCAGTTTTTAAATTTTGTAATGCTGAACAATTTGTGTTTATTTTCTTAACTATTATGATTATGTTTCTGGTTTATCTTCCCTTATGCTTAAATGCTGTTTGATGAATCCAAAGGGGGAGAAAAATAGCTCACCATGCTAGGTGAAGCTAGCTGAAACAGGAAGTTAAATTCTGCACCTTAAAACCATTTCACATGTTATGCAATGTTCTGTTTTTCTGGTTTAGTATTTGGTGCAGTATAGGTTCTTAAAGCAACAAAGCTATGGCGATTTGTCTCCATCAAACAGGGGGAGATTGTTGAAGATGGTTGCTGCCCCTTCAAGACATGTGTTTGATGAAGACTTTTATGTACAATTCTTGTATATTTCTTTTTGCTTTAAGAATGTCTTAGGTAGTGTTTAGAGGTTGTTTAAGAGTAGGCTTTTTGCTGGGTAACTCACTTCTTAACCACTGACCATGTGATAAGAGCAAGCACAAAATTTCTTAACCTGTTTTTCACATGTTTTACAAAAAACACGTTTACTGCATAAAAATAAATCTGTTCTTTTCTAAATAAATAAATTCATTTTTAAACTGATGCTTTGGCTAAGTCTTGTGAAAATTAGATTTTGTGCCTCAAGTATTTTGACTAAGTCTTCTACCTTTCAAAACGACTGTGTTCTAATAGTTAAGCTTTTTCTGTTATCGTTTTGAAAAATAAATCTGTTGATTTGTAAATGAATACATTCTTTTTGACTTTGGTGCCATGTCTATCTTAAACGGTTTTCAGTTTTGTCCCTGCACCAGAATGGTTGACTAAATCTCCTCACATAACAGATTCTCTAACTGCTTTTGAAAATAAATATGTTCATTTTATTTTCAATATGTTCTTTTTATAACAACTTTTACTGTTTTTCAAAAATCTGTTATAAGTTGATCTTCTATAAAAAGAAAACTTGTTTCTGAGTTTAATAATCGATCATACAATTGAGAAAACAAGTTTTTCATAAGAGAATTAAGGTTTTACAAAGAATTAGCATTTGTTCTTGAAAGATTTCGAAAATCATAAGTGTGCTTGTTCTTGTTTGGTTCCAAAGCTTGGTTGATGGCATTTTCATGAAGGTCTTCTTGAATCATGTAAGAAAATGGTGCGGAAGCTATGGAGGTGTGTGTGCAAGATCCTCCTAAGAGTGGTGTTGATCTTGAAGGTGCATGATGTGTATGAAGCTAGGGAGGTTTGGCCAACCCAAGGAGAGGTGAAGGAGATGAAGTTTAGAGCCTAGAATTCTAGGAGAAGCAAAGCTTGGCACAAAATGGCAGCATAACTTTACTCACAATAAACTTGCCAAATACATGAGATAGCCTCCCTATTTATAGGCTATTTGGGACGTAAATCCTAAGCTAATACATAATGAAATGTAAACCAAATGAAATGCAAAGCTAGACCATGTGCCATGACCGGTCATACCTAGCCAAGTTCTAGAAGGTTTCATTCAAATGTGCTTTCAACACTACCCTATCTACTAAGTACCCCTATTGGGCCTTGATGCAACATATACAAGGCCTTCTCTCTTCCATCCGTGGCTTTATCCACTTGTGCTTGTACATGCTTAGCCATTGATCTTGTGAGAGGACCTAGACAGTCTAGTGCCACACCTAGACGCTCCATGGATAGCTTCCCTTCTTCACGGCCTAGACGCTCATTCCTTGGAGCTAGACGCTCTCCTTGGTCTAGACGCTCTTCATGGTGTGGGCTTTGGCTCCCATGGCTAGATGTGCTTGGCCCTCCTCCATCATCCCCTCCCCCTTGGAAAGGATTTGTCCTCAAATCCAGCTCGTCATCGTCATTGGTACCTACAAATGGAGAAAGATCAATTACATTAAAAGTGTCATGTACTCCATATTCAAGAGGTAGGTCCAATTTATATGCATTGTTGTTGACTCGCTTGAGAACTTGGAAAGGTCCATCTCCTCGGGGACTTAGTTTGGACTTCCTTTGAGTTGGAAATCTATCTTTGCGAAGGTGAAGCCAAACTAAGTCTCCCTCCTCAAAAATTATTTCTCTCTTCCCTTTATTGTTGTATTTTGTGTACTTTTCATTTTGTTGTTGTATTTGGAGTTTAATCTTCTCATGCATTTTCTTTACAAAATCAGCTTTGATTACGCCTTCCTTATGCACAAAATCTTGTGGATTAGGAAGGGGTATCAAATCCATGGGTGTGAGAGGATTAAAGCCATATACTACTTCAAAAGGAGAAGCATTAGTAGTCTTGTGAACTACTCTATTGTAAGCAAACTCAATATGGGGAAGGTACTCATCCCAAGATTTGTGGTTGCCCTTCATGATAGCCCTAAGCATAGTTCCAAGAGATCTATTGACTACTTCGGTTTGTCCATCCGTTTGGGGATGACAAGAAGTTGAAAATTGTAGTCTTGTTCCAAGTTTACCCCAAAGAGTTTTCCAAAAGTGGCTGATAAACTTGGGATCTCTATCGGACACTATACTTCTAGGGAGACCATGGAGTCTCACCACTTCTCTAAAGAAGAGTTTAGAAATATTTTGAGCATCATCTACTTTGTGGCATGGAATAAAATGGGACATTTTGCTAAAACGGTCCACTACCACAAAGATAGAGTCATGGCCTCTTGCAGTCCTAGGAAGTCCTAAAATGAAATCCATGCTAATGTCTTCCCAAGGAGCATTTGCAATCGGCAAAGGGGTATAGATTCCATGCGGCATTGTTCTAGACTTTGCTTTTAAACATGAAATGCATCTCGAACAATTTCGTTGGACATCTTTCCTCATGTGTGGCCAACAAAATTTTGCTTTTAAAAGATCTAGAGTTTTATCAACTCCAAAGTGGCCCATGAGTCCCCCCTCATGTGATTCTTTGACAAGGAGTTTCCTATGTGTTCCTTGGGGAATGCAAAGTTTTCCCTCGTTAAAAAGATATCCCTCGGACACATAGTAACCTCCTTGCGCTCTATGTAGACATTGGGCATAGATGGATGAGAGTTCTTGATCATCTTGGTAAAGCTCTCTTATGTGGTCAAATCCAAGAATTTGGGCACCCAATTTTGAAAAGAGTGTATGCCGTCTTGAAAGAGCATCGGCCACTATATTGGTGCTCCCTTTCTTGTATTTGATTACATAAGGAAATTGTTCAAGAAATTCCATCCATTTAGCATGTCTCTTGTTGAGCTTGTGTTGGCCCTTTAAATATTTTAAAGACTCGTGATCACTATGGATGACAAATTCTTTAGACACAAGGTAGTGTTCCCAAGTCTTTAGGGCTCGCACAAGAGCATAGAGCTCTTTGTCATAGGTGGGGTAGTTGAGGGTGGCACCATGGAGTTTTTCACTAAAATAAGCAATGGGGTGTCCACCTTGCACCAAAACCGCACCTATGCCTACCCCCGATGCATCACATTCTATCTCAAAAGTTTTGGAAAAATTTGGAAGAGATAGGATGGGTGCATTGGTGAGTTGAGCTTTTAGCCTTTGAAAGGCTTGCTCATGCTTTTCATTCCAACAAAATGCAACATCTTTTTTAACAAGTTCATTCAAAGGAGATGCTAGGCTAGAAAAATTAGGCACAAACCTTCTATAGAAGCTAGCTAACCCATGAAAACTTCTTACTTCACTTACATTTTGTGGAGTTGGCCACTCTCGGATGGCTTTGATTTTCTCGGGATCTACATGCACCCCCTTATTGTTGACTATGAAGCCTAAAAAGACTACACTATCTACACAAAAGGTACACTTATCCCTATTTGCAAAAAGACTATTTTTCCTAAGAACTAGAAGAACTTCCCTAAGGTGACTTAGATGGTCTTCTAGGTTTTTACTATATACTAAAATATCATCAAAGTAAACTACTACATATTTACCTATACAATCCCTCAAGGTGTGATTCATAAGCCTCATGAATGTACTTGGGGCATTAGTAAGCCCAAAGGGCATCACCAACCACTCGTATAATCCAAATTTGGTCTTGTACCGCCCTGGTGGTCGGGTGCGATGACGTGGCACCCTGCTACAGTGTAGGCGTGTTGACAAGGCGCCAGGTTGGCAGTTGGGAAGGAAGTCGGGAGGCACGTGTAGTCGCCGATTGTTAAGTTGGCATGTTCCGATCTCCAGCTTACCAGAATAGGCGATCGCCAGGTTGAGGATGAAGTCGCCAGACGCAGACTCAGGCGACCAGGCAGTCGGAGATCACCAGAACAAGCACATCGCCGAAGATAAAGGAGAAGCAGATTATGAAGGCGGCCGGCGAGACCACAGGGAAGGTGTATGAAGGCCCTACCTCGCCAGTTTCAGTAGAGATCGCACTCCTGAGTTAGCTATGCACTGGGCAGTACCATGCATAGGTAACTTAGCCAAAATGAGAGTAGAAACAGCGCCAAGTCAGGGAGCCTCCGGATGATGGCACGTGTACAGTTGGATACGAGCCACGTGTCCAAGACTGTAACTGCCAGGAGAGAGAAAACCACCAGGTATATAAGAGTTCTTAACAGATTTTCTAAGGTACGCACGTTCAGTTCATACACTTTACGCTTGCGAGTGACAGAGCTGTTTGTGAGAGAGAGTTTGCACGGTTCCAGTTCTTAGTATTTGGTGATACCGTCACTGACTTGAGCGTCGAAGTGCGATCGGCCGCAGCGGCGCCGTGTCATTTCTTTGCAGGTTCTTGAGATAGATCCAGAGGAGGAACGGAAGTGAGAAGCGGCGCGCACGTCGATCCTTTGACGAGGCATTCTCCAGCGCTCCGGTCAACAGGCAGGATCATCAGGCGCCCACCGTGGGGCCGTGTAAAACGTGCTCCCATCCACAGCGTGAGTTCGTGGAAGTTTTCGAGGTTTTCTGCGCGGTTGTGTGCTGGTGCAACCGTCGTTTGCAGTTTCTTTGAGTTTCGTTCGGTGAGTTTGTGTTTTGTACCGTTTGCTTGGCTTTCAATCGGTGGAGTGAGGTCTTTTGTTGCTTGCGCGTAATCTGTCTGGTGGAAGTTCGAGTTCTTTGGTGGTTTTCTGCGAAGGTTTGCGGTGTTCTTGGGTTCTTGCGCAGTTTCTTGAGTTTTCTCCGGTTGATCGCTGATTCGATCGTGGTTGAAGTGTTATTTGCTGTATTTCTGTGGTTCGCTGAAGTTAATGAGAAAGATGAGAAGCAATCGTTCCAGTCCCGTGGCTCCCGTCGCTGCTGAAGGCGACGCCGCCATGACCATGGCGCAGATGGCAGAAATGATGCGCTCGTTGCAGGCCACTGTAGAAGCCTCGCGCGTCGAGCAGGCAAGGATACATGAAGACCTGGTCGCCTCTCGCGCCAGGAACGAGGAGCTCAGCAAGGTAGCTGAGGAGCTGCGTCGAGCTCTTCAGGAGCAACAGGTTCGTTCTTCTGCTGAAGAGGTGGCACCGTCGACGCCACCTCGTGTTTTCCCAATGCCTTTCATTCAGGCGATTACCGACACGCCAATTCCCACGAGCGTGGTCCCGGTTAAAGCTGTTTTTACCGGCGTGGAGGATCCAGAGGCTCATCTGACCACGTTCCACACACAGATGATGCTGTCGGGAGGGTCGGACGCCGTCTACTGTAAGATGTTCGTGAGCACGCTCCAGGGAACGGCGATGGAGTGGTTTGTGAGCCTGCCTAATGGCCATATAACTAATTTTCAACAATTCTCGAAAATCTTTGTCGAGCAGTATATTGTGAACAAGGCACCGCCCAGGGTGTCCTATGATCTGTTTGATATAAGGCAGTACCATGGGGAGTCCCTCAGAGACTACCTCAATCGCTTCGGAGCGCAGATGGTCAGATCGCCGGCCAAGGATGAAGAAATGCTGGTCTATGCCTTCAAGAAGGGCGTGCAGCCAGGGCCATTCTGCGAGGCCTTGATCAGGGCTCATCCAGCGACGTTTGCTGAAGTCAGGCGACTTGCGGTGGCCCACATCGCCGACGAGAGTGAAGTCGTTGAGAAGAGAGGCAGCGTGGCTCCCACCAGGCCACGCGCCCAGACCAGGATCCAGCCACAGAGGGTGCTGGAAACGGCAGCGGCGGCCAGAAAAGACCAAAGGACTCGCTATCCTTACGATAGGAGAAATAAGGGATGAAGCCAAGCGCGCCAACCGCCAGCACGCCAACAACCAGCACGCCGGGAATACAATCGCCCGCCTAAGCACAAATTCGTCATGGGACTAGCGGACCTGATCGCTATCCCTAACATATCTGCTAGGTTGAAGGCGCCCGAGAAGGTGGGCGACAAGGTGCTGGGGTCAAAGCCGGACGTTTGGTGCGAGTTTCACAAGTGCTTTGGCCACAACCTGGACTCGTGTTTGTCTTTAGGATTCCAGCTCGACGATCTGGTTAAGAGCGGGTTCCTAAACGACTATCTGCTGGACAGAAGGACCGGAGGAGCGTCGAGTTCCCAGCCAGCAGCTGGAGAAGCCCAACAACACGAGATGCCTATCCATGGGGAGATCCACACCATTGCAGGGGGTTTCTCAGGTGGTGGATGCACCGCATCGCAGAGGAAAAAGTACGCGCGATCGGTGATGTCAGTGGACATGTTTGAAGATCACTCGCCGGAAGTGGAGATTACGTTCACCAAGCAGGATCTTCGGGACGTTGTGCCTCATGACAATGATCCCATTGTTATTTCATTGATCACGGCGGGAAGGAAGGTCCATAGAGTTCTGGTGGACCAAGGAAGCTCGGCAGAAGTAATGTTCTGGCCGACTTTCACGCAGCTGGAATTGCCCCTTGACCAGCTAAGGCCCTATGGAGGGTGCTTGTATGGGTTCGCTGGCGACCAGGTGGAGGTCAGGGGGTACATTGAGCTGAGAACCACGTTTACCGATGAGGCTGGGTCGAGGACGAAGAAAATCAAGTACCTCATCGTAAACGCCCCTTCAGCATATAACATCCTGTTGGGAAGGCCCACTCTTAACAGGATAGGCGCAATTCCATCGACTTGGCACATGAAGGTGAAGCTGCCGTCCATGGAAGGGTGGTGATCACGATAAAGTCCGATAAGAAAGAAGCGAAAAGGTGCTATGAGAATAGCCTGAAAAATAAAAGATCAGTGAGCTATGTTACAACCACCCCACCTCTCGGTGTGAAGCCCAGACCGCCGGTAACAGAGGAGGCCGCTGGAAGGGATGTAGAGATGGTAGACGCTGAGCTGGGGGAGAGAGAGGCTGGCCTGGAGGAGGAAGAGGCGCGGAATCGCCCCGAGGAAGCGAGGGAACTGGGAATCGCCAAGGCGGTGATCGCCAGAGAATCCAGGCCCAAACCCGTCGAGCAGTGGCTCGAGAAGGAGATCGGGGGGAAAGTTTTCAAGCTCGGAAGATCTCTGGAGGTCGACCTCCAGGACCAGATCGCCAAGGTGATTGAACGGCATCTGGACGCGTTTGCCTGGTCCGCTTCGGACATGCCCGGGATCGATCCCGACTTCTTGTGCCATCATCTGGCGATGGACAACATGGTGAGACCGGTGCGACAAAGAAGGAGGAAATTTAATGAAGAGAGGAGGCAGGCGATCAAGGACGAGACCCAGAAACTCCTCGCTGCAGGCCACATCAGGGAAGTCCAATACCCTGAATGGTTGGCGAACGTCGTACTGGTGAAGAAGAGCAACGGGAAATGGCGCATGTGCGTCGATTTCACCGATTTGAATAAGGCTTGCCCAAAGGATTCGTATCCTTTACCAAGCATTGATGCCCTGGTTGATAGTGCTGCAGGGTGCAAGCTGCTGAGTTTCCTGGATGCCTTCTCGGGCTATAATCAGATCAAGATGCATCCCATGGATGAAGAGAAAACAGCCTTCATGACGGAGAGGTCGTGCTACTGCTATAAGGTGATGCCGTTTGGGCTGAAGAACGCGGGGGCCACGTACCAGAGGCTGATGGATCGAGTACTTGCACCAATGCTGGGAAGGAACGTGCAAGCTTACGTCGATGACATGGTCGTGACCTCGCAGGAGAAAAGCAAGCACGTTGCAGACTTGGAAGAATTGTTCACGACGATCGCCAAGTTCAAGTTGAAGCTCAACCCGGAGAAATGCATTTTCGGCGTGGAGGCTGGAAAATTTTTGGGTTTTCTCTTGACTGAAAGAGGAATAGAAGCCAACCCGGACAAGTGTGCCGCCATCTTGGCAATGAGAAGCCCGGCTACAGTGAAAGAAGTCCAGCAGCTGACAGGTCGGATGGCAGCCCTATCTCGCTTCGTGTCAGCGAGCGGAGAAAAGGGACATCCCTATTTCCAATGTCTGCGGCGCAATAACAAGTTCGCTTGGACGAAAGAATGCGAGGAAGCTTTCGTCAAGCTGAAGGAATATCTGGCGAGCCCGCCGATTCTGTGCAAACCACTGGCGGGAATCCCTCTCAGGTTGTATTTCGCGGTGACTGAGAGGGCGGTGAGTGCGGTGCTCGCCCAGGACCAGGATCAGGATCAGAAGCCTATTTATTTTGTGAGCAAGGTGCTGCAGGGCCCAGAAACGAGATATCAGGCCCTGGAAAAGGCTGCGCTGGCTGTGGTGTTTTCGGCAAGGAGGTTGCGCCACTACTTCCACAGCTTCACAATACTGGTGATGACTGACCTGCCCATCCAGAAGGTCTTGAAGAAACCTGACGTTGCGGGAAGAATGGTGAAGTGGGCAGTGGAGTTGTCAGAATTTGACATTAAATATGAGCCCCGAGGCCCGATCAAGGGGCAAATCTTTGCAGATTTTGTAGTCGAGCTCTAATCAGAGGCAACGCGGGTTGAAGGTGACGACTTCCGTTGGGTACTCTCGGTGGATGGGTCGTCGAACCAGCAGGGTAGCGGTGCTGGAGTCATATTGGAAGGACCCAATGGCGTGCTGATCGAACAATCGTTGAGATTCGCCTTCAAAGCCAGCAACAATCAAGCAGAGTATGAGGCGCTGATCGCCGGGATTTTGCTGGCCAAGGAAATGGGAGCTAGGGTGCTGATGGCTAAGAGTGACTCGCTGCTAGTCACAGGGCAAGTAACAGGCGAGTTCCAGGCTAAAGATCCACAAATGGCGGCTTACTTGGCGTATGTGCAGGAATTGAAGAGTTCCTTTGCCTCTTTTGAAGTGGTCCATGTGCCCCGAGAACAGAATGCCCGAGCTGACTTGCTTGCTAAGCTCGCCAGTTCAGGCAAGGGGGGTAGGCAGAGGACGGTGATTCAAGAAACTCTGAAGACGCCGAGGGCATTTGTAGCAGATCACCTGGTCCTTCAGATAAGCAAGTCGACGGAGAGAGCAGCGAGAAGCCACAAGTCTTTGACGCAAGAAACTCTGAGATCGCCGAGAATTAGAGCATGTCGAGGAGAGAAGGTGGACGTGATGCAGGTCTGCGCCACCCATGAGCCAGACACTTGGATAACACAGTACAAGCGGTGCTTGGCAGATGGTCTCCTCCCGCTGGATCCAACAGAAGCTAGGAAGGTAAAGAAAAATTCCAGCAAGTATACATTGATTGATGGCGATCTGTACAGATTTGGGTTCACTCACCCACTCCTGGAGTGCATACACGGCGAGAAGTGCACGAGAATTATGGCAGAGCTCCACGAAGGAATATGTGGAAGTCACGTCGGGGGTCGAGCTCTGGCCGCGAGGACTCTCCGTGCAGGCTACTATTGGCCATCCATGAGAGAAGATTGCAAGAAGTATGCCCAATGCTGTAAACAGTGCCAGCAGCACGCCGATTGGCATAAGGCACCTCCCGAGGAGTTGAAGTCGATCTATAGCCCTTGGCCGTTTCATACTTGGGGAATCGACATCCTGGGACCCTTTCCACTGGCGATCAGGCAGATGAAGTACTTGGTAGTGGCGATTGAGTACTTCACCAAGTGGATTGAAGCAGAACCAGTGGCCCAGATCACCGCACACAAGATCGAAGGCTTTGTATGGAAGAACATCGTGTGCCGGTTTGGAGTGCCTAAGCGCCTGGTGTCAGATAATGGGACTCAGTTTGCAAGCCACCTGTTGAAGAAGCTTTGTGAAGGGGTTGGAATTCAGCAAGTGTTTGCATCCGTCGAGCACCCTCAGACGAATGGCCAGGTGGAATCAGCTAATCGGGTGTTGTTGAGAGGTTTGAAGAGAAGGCTTGAGAAAGCCAAGGGAAGTTGGGCTGAGGAGGTGCCCCGTATAGTCTGGGCGTACCACACCACCGAGCAGTCCGGAACCCATGAGACCCCGTTTAGCTTGGTCTATGGGTGTGACGCCATGATTCCGGTGGAGATCCAGGAAAGCTCGCCGAGATTCCAGAACTTCGTAGAGGAAGACTCGAATGAAGAGAGAAGGCTGAACCTGGATCTGCTGGATGAAGTCAGGGAGGAGGCAAGGCTGAAGGCTGAGGCGGTGAAAAGAAGGGTCGAGCGAAGGTACAATTCTAAGGTGATGCCAAGGCAGTTTAGAGAAGGTGATCTGGTGATGAAGAAGGCCCACCAGTACGAGATGGAGAATAAACTATCACCCAAGTGGACTGGACTGTTCAGAATAACCGAGGCACTCGGGAACGGAGCCTACCGCTTAGAGACGCTGGAAGGAGGGGCGATCCCTCGTACCTGGAACGCCACACACCTGAAGTTGTACTATAGTTAAGAGCTTTGTAAGTAAAGACAAACACAAATGTTATATTACGATGTCTCTGTTAAAACAGTTTCAAGGGGGCACTCTTTTTTCCCTAAGGAGGGTTTTTAATGAGGCCACCCAATAAAAGAAGAGTTTTCGAAGTATAAGGTGTTTCCAGATTGCATGTGTGTTGCTTTCGAATGTTTTGAAGAAAGACCTTGTCATTTGTACATGATTTGAGGCAAGAAAATATATATATCGCGTGCTTTCTAAAAATAGTTTTTAAAAGTCCTCATCGTTTTTCGGCGATTAGAGGCACCAGTTAAGTTTTTAAAGTCCTCATCGTTTTTTGGCGATTAGAGGCACCAGTTAAGTTTTAAGTCCTCATCGTTTATTGGCGATCGGAGGCACCAGACGAAAGACCTCCTCGCCGTCGAGCGAGTGCAGGCGAGAAAGAGGAAAAGTCCTCCGTGTTTTTGGGGGCGAGAAGATGTAACTCCCGGGGCAACGTAGAGGCAAGTTAAAGACCTCCTCGCCGTCGAGCGAGTGCAGGCGAGAAAGAGGAAAAGTCCTCTGTGTTTCTGGGGGCGAGAAGATGTAACTCCCGGGGCAACGTAGAGGCAAGTTAAAGACCTCCTCGCCGTCGAGCGGGTGCAGGCGAGAAAGGTCCTCAGTGCATCCAGGGGGGAGGAGATGTACACCCTGGGCAAGTTGAGGCACCGAGTCCTTATCGCCGTTGTGCGAGCCAAGGCCAATTAAAGACCTCCTCGCTGTTGAGCGAGCGCAGGCGAGAGAAAGAAAAGATCCTCAGTGCATCCAGGGGGAGGAGATGTACACCCTGGGCAAGTTGAGGCATCGAATAAAGTCCTTCTCGCCGTTGTGCGAGCTCAGGCGAGTTAAAGACCTTCTCGCTTATATGCGGGTATAGGCAAGATAAAATCCTCCTCGTCTTGAACGAGTTCAGGTATGGCGAAGAGGGCGGAAGAAGCTTGAAAGGTGGCTAAGGTAGGTTCGAAGAGAACGCCTAGCCAGCCGGTCTTCAGCTCTGAAGTTCAGGGGGGTAAAGGAAGATCCCAAAGGGCATTTCTGCCCCAGATAAAGAAATGACTGCCAAAGCATGAGGCTGGGAGAAGCTGGTGTTACCAAGAGGTTTTGGCGATCGGGAAAAGTTCAAACGACGGCGAGAAGGTTGAAAGACTTGTTTGATGAAGCGGGTCGAGTGGGACGTTGTTTGAACCGATAATTGAGTTACAGTTCGTTGCTTGGAAACTTTTCTTATGATCAGGTTAGTGCCTCAAGGGTACAAGTTGTGTAAAGCGATTGTTGCTTAAGTGTGAATCGGCTCGAAGCGGTTACGCCAAAGGTCGTGTTTGCCAAATCGCTAAGTTAAACGCAGCAAAGTTAAACATACAAAGAAGGTAAAAGCGCTCAAAAGAAGTCAGAAGAAAGAATATCCAAGTTTCGCTATTGAAATGAGTAACTGTTCAAAACACATATGCAAGAGTTTTTACAAGGTAAATACAGGTGAATTTATAAAGAAGCAGATGGGGTGGAATTGGTTAAGCCTTCGGCGGGAACGACCTTTCCATCTACTACTTTGATCCTGCCTGTTGACCGGAGCGCTGGAGAATGCCTCGTCAAAGGATCGACGTGCGCGCCGCTTCTCACCTCCGTTCCTCCTCTGGATCTATCTCAAGAACCTGCAAAGAAACGATACGGCGCCGCTGCGGCCGATCGCACTCCGACGCTCAAGTCAGTGACGGTATCACCAAATACTAAGAACTGGAACCGTGCAAATCTCTCTCACAAACAGCTCTGTCACTCGCAAGCGTAAAGTGTATGAACTGAACGTGCGTACCTTAGAAAATCTGTTAGGAACTCTTATATACCTGGTGGTTTTCTCTCTCCTGGCAGTTACAGACTTGGACACGTGGCACGTATCCAACTGTACACGTGCCATCATCTGGGGCTCCCTGACTTGGCGCTGCTTCTACTCTCATTTTGGCTAAGTTACCTATGCATGGTACCGCCCAGTGCATAGCTAACTCAGGAGTGCGATCTCTACTGAAACTGGCGAGGCAGGGCCTTCATACACCTTCCCTGTGGTCTCGCCGGCCGCCTTCATAATCTGCTTCTCCTTCATCTTCGGCGATGTGCTTGTTCTGGCGATCTCCGACTGCCTGGTCGCCTGAGTCTGCATCTGGCGACTTCATCCCCAACCTGGCAATCGCCTATTCTGGTAAGCTGGAGATCGGAACACGCCAACTTAACTATCGGCGACTACACGTGCCTCCCTACTTCCTTCCCAACTGTCAACCTGGCGCCTTGTCAACACGCCTATACTGTAGCAGGATGCCACGTCATCGCACCCGACCACCAGGGCGGTACACAAGCCCCCCAGTCTTAAGCGAAGACTTGTCTAGCGAAAAGACTAAAAAAGCCTTCGTTAACACCGGTCTACGTGGCATGGGCGCAGAATTCCAAGCGATAGTACTTTCTGCTGCTCTGACGCTCCACCAAACCCTTCGCGCATCGTTCGACACGTGGCTCTCATCAACGGCTATCTTCATCTGTCGTTAGCGCTTCCCAAAACCGTTTCGAAAACCCTTAAACCCCTTACGCTCCTACTGTTCCATCACTTTCTTCACACTTGCATACGCTCTCATTTCCTTCTGCGAAAGCTCTCGACGTTCCTCGACGCTCTAGATCACCACCTCCCTTTAACATTCTCCCGATCATCGAAAGGTAACTACTTTCCTTCATCTGCTGGGTTTTCTTGCAATTTCACCGATTTGCATCATCCTGTAACTGTCTGGTGCATACGCTGTGGGCTGTTTTTCCATTTCTCCTTCTGCGTGACTTAGGGCTTTGTCGATCGTCGCAAACGAACTCACATTCGTTCGTCTTTCACCTTCCTTTCATGATCGAGTCAGCCTTTGTAACCCTCCTGATTATTTTTTCTTCCTCCTTCGTTTGCAGTTGCTATCATGACTCGCACGAAGATCACCCCGAACCCCCCTCCATCAGCGCGAAACCCTCCTTCACAAGCACACGACTCTACGCAAGTTCGTGGTGCTCCCTCTTCGCAGGCTGTGAGGCCTGCGTCTTCTCAAACCACTCTGGCCCAGGCGACTCCACCAAACGCTGGAGGAGCCCCCATCCCACTGCCAGACTTCAAGACGTTATACCCATGGGCTAACTCAACCCTCTTAAAGGAAACGTCGTCGGTGAACACCGCGGGAGCGGTTCTGCGATTGACCAATGGGGACGAGGCCCACCAATCATTCCACAAGGAGCACGATGAGAGAATGATGGTGCTGCCTTGCCCCGCCACTCTGCCAGTGTGCGCCGATGATAAAGTGAGCGCCGACGGGCCCTTCTGCTTCGTCTACACCACTTTCTTCAAGAAGGTCAAACTCAGGTTCCTTCTCACTCGATTTGAGAGGGAACTCTTAACCGAGCTCAATATCGCTGCCGCCCAGCTTCACCCCAACAGCTGGGCGTTTGTCCGAGCTTTCGAGATAACGTGCGCCCACCTGGGGTTGCCCGCGTCAGTGGACGTGTTTTTATTCTTGTTCGAGGCCAAGCACCCAGGAGATCGCCTGTGGGTCAGCCTGAACGCCATTGCTGGGAGGTCCATTTTCACCATCTTCCAGCAGTCGTACAAGGATTGGAAGGGGAAGTTCATCCAGGTTCGCGCAAATGACAAAGATACTTCCCTCCTCGACGGTTTCCCCTTGTACTGGGTGGACAAGGGGAAAAAGGAGTCCAAGAGCTGCTTCAGGAGGCCCAGAAGTCCTGATAGCATGGGAGCCTTGGACAGAGACCTTTGTCTCTTCTGGAAGAGGGTGGCAGATGCCCACATAACATTCTTGACCCCCACCCTGATTTCCTTCGAGTTCTTTGAGGACCAGTTGGAATTCCAAATAGGTTAGGACGCTACATCTTTGTCTTGACATTGCTTCTGATATTGTTTCTGGGCGTCTTGTGCGACACACACAAGACTTTGGTTTTATCCTTTCTGCATATGCCTGCTTTTGCTGTCTCATTGTCTTGTACACTTACCCCTTTTTCCTTTGAGCTAACTTATGCACTTTCATTTCATGCAGACACCATGTTGGGTAAGAATATGCTCGCCGATTTAAAGGCGCTCGCCCGCAACCACGGGTTGGCGACCGGCTCCCAGACGGTTCCCAACTCGGCGGTCGAGAATGCCATCATCCAGGGGCGATCACCGCCTAAGGCGCCCGCCCAACGAAAGAAACTGGTCCTTAAGAGGCCAAAGCGGAAAGCCCCCCAAGTTGTCCAAGAGGATGAGGAAGAGGACGACGAGGTCACAGAGGATGGCCTTGTCACGAAAAGGAAGAGGGTAGCACCATCTTCTCCACCTGCCCCGCCCCCTCTTCCAGCTTCGACACCACCATCAACACCCGCTCCTCCTCCCTCATCACCAGCACCACAAGCCCCTTCACCACCAGTCCAAGCAGTTCCATTGGCCACTGCGCCACCTGCAACTGAGGCTCTAGAGCCAAATTTCTTGGAGGACCCCCCGAGCGCCTCCACACCACATATATCAGCAGGAGGGGGCCCTCCTTCCAACACTTCAGCTGCAGGAATCGTTCCAATCGGGGATGAGGTCGCTCACACCTCTCCAATCCTAATCACCGAGTCCCCGATTGCGTCGCCACGCCAGGAAACAACCACTGAAAATGTTGCTAAGGAAGGTGGCGACGAGAACCCTCAACAAGCCCCCCTGGCGCCTCTCCAGGCCGCGAACCTTTCCCTCGAGGTTACAAGGATGTGGGAACCTTTGACCGCCAAACTCAAAACCATAGCAGAGGATATCCCATCGATCATAACGAGGGCTGTGGAGAGCTCCACCAGGCGGCTCCAAGACGATGTCTACCACCTCAAGACCGAAAACAGCACAATGAAGGTTGAGGTAGAGAAGGTGGCATTCAGCCTGACGCTCGCGGAAATGGAACATTCCCGAGTAGAGGATGCCCTCAGCACCGAGCTTAGGCTTGCGCGCAAGGAAGCTGCTGACCTTCGCCGCAAAGTCCATGAACTTGCCCAAGAAAAAGTTGAACTTGAAAGCAGAATCGTGCCCCTGCGCACCAAGGCGAGCGACCTGGAGGCTCACATTCAAGCTAATGCCGATAAGGTACAAAAACTGGAGCAAAGGTCAATCGACCGCGAGAAGCTGCTTGGGCAAGTAGAAAAAGCAAGGGATGACGCCATGGCTGATCTCACCGAGGCGAACAAGGAAAAAGAGAAGATGGCTGCCGAGTTGACCCAAGCTCGAACAGAATCCAAGAAGGTTACTGACGACCTTCTCCATGCTCAAGAGACTAACAAACAACTCCAAAAAAAGATTGAAGAGCAGGGGCAGCAGAACAAGGAGCTCAAAAAACAAGCTGAAGAGCTGGGACAGCAGAACGAGGAGCTCAAGAAACAAGTTGAAGAGCTTCAAGGACAATTTGAAGAACTTAAGCTAAATTCTGCTCAGATTCTGACTGCTGGATTCGAAGCCGCTCGGGAGCAATTCGCATGCCTATTCCCTGATCTCGACCTCAGCATGGTGTCATTAAACAATGAAGTAGTAGATGGAAAGGTCGTTCCCGCCGAAGGCTCAACCAATTCCACCCCATCTGCTTCTTTATAAATTCACCTGTATTTACCTTGTAAAAACTCTTGCACATGTGTTTTGAACAGTTGCTCATTTCAATAGCGAGACTTGGATATTTCTTCTGACTTCTTTTGAGCGCTTTACTTTCTTTGTATGTTTAACTCTACTGCGTTTAACTTAGCGATTTTGCAAACATGACCTTTGGCGTAACTGCTTCGAGCCGATTCAAACTTAAGCACTAATCGCTTTAAACAACTTGTACCCCTGAGGCACTAACCTGATCATAAGAAAAGTTCCCAGCAACGAACTGTGATTCAATCATCGGTTCAAACAACGTCCCACTTGACCCGCTTTATCAAACAAGTCTTTCAACCTTCTCGCCGTGTTTGAACTTTTCGCGATCACCTAGACCTCTTGGTAACACCAGCTTTTCTTAGCCTCAGGCTTTGGCAGTCATTTCTTTATCTGAGGCAGAAATGCCCTTTGGGATCTCCCTTTACCTCCCTGAACTTCAGAGCTAGAGACTGGCTGGCTAGGCGTTCTCTTCGAACCTACCTTAGCCACCTTTCAAGCTTCTTCCACCCTCTTCGCCATACCTGAACTCGTTCAAGACGAGGAGGATTTTATCTTGCCTACACTCGCACACAAGCGAGAAGGTCTTTTAACTCGCCTGAACTCGCTCATCGGCGAGAAGGACTTTTACTCGCCTGAACTCGCTCATCGGCGAGAAGGACTTTAAACGGCCTTAACTCGCTCGACGGCGAGAAGGACTTTGTCTGGTGCCTCAACTTGCCCAGGGTGTACATCTCCTCCCCCCTGGATGCACTGAGGACCTTTTCTTTCTCACGCCTGCACTCGCTCGACGGCGAGGAGGTCTTTGATGGGCCTTAGTTCGCACAACGGCGATAAGGACTTTATCCGGTGCCTCAACTTGCCCAGGGCGTACATCTCCTCCCCCCTGGATGCACTGAGGACCTTTCTCGCCTGCGCCCGCACGACGGCGAGGAGGTCTTTGACTTGCCTCTACGTTGCCCCGGGAGTTACATCTTCTCGCTCCCAGAATCACGGAGGACTTTTCCTCTTTCTCGCCTGCACCCGCTCGACGGCGAGGAGGTCTTTCATCTGGTGCCTCCGATCGCCGATAAACGATGAGGACTTAAAAACTTAACTGGTGCCTCTAATCGCCGAAAAACGATGAGGACTTTAAAAACTTAACTGATACCTCTAATCGCCGAAAAACGATGAGGACTTTAAAAACTTAACTGGTGCCTCTAATCGCCGAAAAACGATGAGGACTTTAAAACTTTAGAAAACACGCGACATATCTTTTCGTGCCTTAAATCATGTACGAATGACAAGGTCTTTCTTCGAAACTTTTGGAAATAACACATATGCAATCTGAAAACACCTTATACTTCGAAAACTCTTCTTTTATTGGGTGGCCTCATTAAAAACCCTCCTTAGGGAAAAAAAGAGTGCCCCCTTGAAACTGTTTTAACAGAGACATTGTAATGTAATATTTGTGTTTGTCTTTACTTACAAAGCTCTTAGCTATAGTACAACTTCAGGTGTGTGGCGTTCCAGGTACGAGGGATCGCCCCCCCTTCCAGCGTCTCCAAGCGATAGGCTCCGTTCCCGAGTGCCTCGGTTATTCTGAACAGTCCAGTCCGCTTGGGTGATAGCTTATTCTCCATCTCGTACTGGTGGGCCTTCCTCATCACCAGATTGCCTTCTCTAAACTGCCTTGGCATCACCTTTGAGTTGTACCTTCGCTCGACCCTTCTCTTCACCGCCTCAGCCTTCAGCCTTGCCTCCTCTCTTCATTAAACTTCCTCCTTCTTTGCCGCACCGGTCTCACCATGTTGTCCATCGCCAGATGATGGCACAAGAAGTCGGGATCGATCCCGGGCATGTCCGAAGCGGACCAGGCAAACGCGTCCAGATGCCGTTCAATCACCTTGGCGATCTGGTCTTGGGGATCGACCTCCAGAGATCTTCCGAGCTTGAAAACTTTCCCCCCGATCTCCTTCTCGAGCCACTGCTCGACGGGCTTGGGCCTTGATTCTCTGGCGATCACCGCCTTGGCGATTCCGAGTTCCCTTGCTTCCTCCGGGCGATTCCGCGCCTCTTCTTCCTCCAGGCCAGCATTTCTCTCCCCCAGCTCAGCATCTACCATCTCTACGTCCCTTCCGGCGGCCTCCTCCATTATCGGCGGTCTGGGCTTCACGCCGGGAGGTGGGGTGGTTGTAACATAGCTCACTGATCTTTTATTTTTCAGGCTATTTTCATAGCACTTTTTCGCTTCCTTCTGATCAGACTTTATCGTGATCACCACCCCTTCCATGGACGGCAGCTTCACCTTCATGTGCCGAGTTGATGGAATTGCACCTATCCTGTTAAGAGTGGGTCTTCCCAGCAGGATGTTATATGCTGAAGGGGCGTTTACGATGAGGTACTTGATTTTCTCCATCCTCGACCCAGCCTCATCGGTAAACGTGGTTCTCAGCTCAATGTACCCCCTGACCTCCACCTGGTCGCCAGCGAACCCATACAAGCACCCTCCATAGGGCCTTAGCTGGTCAAGGGGCAATTCCAGCTGCGTGAAAGTCGGCCAGAACATCACGTCCGCCGAACTTCCTTGGTCCACCAGAACTCGGTGGACCTTCCTCCCCGCCGTAATCAACGAAATAACAATGGGATCGTTGTCATGAGGCACAACGTCCCGAAGATCCTGCTTGGTGAACGTAATGTCCACTTCGGGCGAGTGATCTTCAAACATGTCCACTGACATCACCGATCGCGCGTACTTTTTCCTCTGCGATGCGGTGCATCCACCACCTGAGAAACCCCCTGCAATGGTGTGGATCTCCCCATGGATAGGCATCTCGTGTTGCTGGGCTTCTCCCCCTGCCGGCTGGGAACTCGACGCTCCTCCGGTCCTTTTGTCCAGCAGATAGTCGTTTAGGAACCCGCTCTTAACCAGATCGTCGAGCTCGTATCCTAAAGACAAACACGAGTCCAGGTTGTGGCCAAAGCACTGGTGAAACTCGCACCAGACGTCCGGCTTCGACCCTAGCACCTTGTCGCCCACCTTCTCGGGCGCCTTCAACCTAGCAGATATGTTAGGGATAGCAATCAGGTCCGCTAGTCCCATGACGAATTTGTGCTTAGGCGGGCGATTGTATTCCCGGCGTGCTGGTTGTTGGCGTGCCGGCGGTTGGCGCGCTTGGCTTCTCCCCTTATTTCTCCTATCGTAAGGATAGCGAGTCCTTTGGTCCTTTCTGGTCGCCGCTGCCGTTTCCAGCACCCTCTGTGGCTGGATCCTGGTCTGGGCGCGTGGCCTGGCGGGAGCCACGCTGCCTCTATTCTCGGCGACCTCACTCTCGTCGGCGATGTGGGCCACCGCAAGTCGCCTGACTTCAGCAAACGTCGCTGGATGAGCCCTGATCAAGGCTTCGCAGAATGGCCCTGGCTGCACGCCCTTCTTGAAGGCATAAACCAGCATTTCTTCATCCTTGGCCGGCGATCTGACCATTTGTGCTCCGAAGCGATTGAGGTAGTCTCTGAGGGACTCCCCATGGTACTGCCTTATATCAAACACCCTGGGCGGCGTCTTGTTCACAATATACTGCTCGACAAAGATTTTCGAGAATTGTTGAAAATTAGTTATGTGGCCATTAGGCAGGCTCACAAACCACTCCATCGCCGTTCCCTGGAGCGTGCTTACGAACATCTTACAATAGACGGCGTCCGACCCTCCTGACAGCATCATCTGTGTGTGGAACGTGGTCAGATGAGCCTCTGGATCCTCCACGCCAGTAAAAACAACTTTAACCGGGACCACGCTCGTGGGAATTGGCGTGTCGGTAATCGCCTGAACGAAAGGCATTGGGAAAACACGAGGCGGCGTCGACGGTGCCACCTCTTTAGCGGAAGAACGAACCTGCTGCTCCTGGAGAGCTCGACGTAGCTCCTCAGCTACCTTGCTGAGCTCCTCGTTCCTGGCGCGAGAGGCGACCAGGTCTTCATGTATCCTTGCCTGCTCGACGCGCGAGGCTTCTACAGTGGCCTGCAATGAGCGCATCATTTCTGCCATCTGCGCCATGGTCATGGCGGCGTCGCGTTCAGCTGCGGCGGGAGCCACGGGACTGGAACGATTGCTTCTCATCTTTCTCATTAACTTCAGCGAACCACAGGAATACAGCAAATGACACTTCAACCACAATCGAATCAGCGATCAACCGGAGAAAACTCAAGAAACTGCGCAAGAACTTCAAGAACACCGCCAACCTTCGAAGAAAATCGCAGCTTCACCAAAAACCACCGTTTCCCCGGGAACCAAACAACCAAACGAAAGAACTCGAATCCACCGATCGAAAAGCCAAACGAACGGTTTAAGACACAAACTTCACCGAACGAAACTCAAAGAAACCAAGAACGACGGTTGCACCAGCACACAACCGCGCAGAAAACCTCGAAAACCTCCACGAACTCACGCTGTGGATGGGAGCACGTTTTACACGGCCCCACGGTGGGCGCCTGATGATCCTGCCTGTTGACCGGAGCGCTGGAGAATGCCTCGTCAAAGGATCGACGTGCGCGCCGCTTCTCACCTCCGTTCCTCCTCTGGATCTATCTCAAGAACCTGCAAAGAAACGATACGGCGCCGCTGCGGCCGATCGCACTCCGACGCTCAAGTCAGTGACGGTATCACCAAATACTAAGAACTGGAACCGTGCAAATCTCTCTCACAAACAGCTCTGTCACTCGCAAGCGTAAAGTGTATGAACTGAACGTGCGTACCTTAGAAAATCTGTTAGGAACTCTTATATACCTGGTGGTTTTCTCTCTCCTGGCAGTTACAGACTTGGACACGTGGCACGTATCCAACTGTACACGTGCCATCATCTAGGGCTCCCTGACTTGGCGCTGCTTCTACTCTCATTTTGGCTAAGTTACCTATGCATGGTACCGCCCAGTGCATAGCTAACTCAGGAGTGCGATCTCTACTAAAACTGGCGAGGCAGGGCCTTCATACACCTTCCCTGTGGTCTCGCCGGCCGCCTTCATAATCTGCTTCTCCTTCATCTTCGGCGATGTGCTTGTTCTGGCGATCTCCGACTGCCTGGTCGCCTGAGTCTGCATCTGGCGACTTCATCCCCAACCTGGCGATCGCCTATTCTGGTAAGCTGGAGATCGGAACACGCCAACTTAACTATCGGTGACTACACGTGCCTCCCGACTTCCTTCCCAACTGTCAACCTGGCGCCTTGTCAACACGCCTATACGTAGCAGGATGCCACATCATCGCACCCGACCACCAGGGCGGTACATACTTCATTGTTTAACGACACCATGCTGAGGTCGAGATCAGGGAATAGGCATGCGAATTGCTCCCGAGCGGCTTCGAATCCAGCAGTCAGAATCTGAGCAGAATTTAGCTTAAGTTCTTCAAATTGTCCTTGAAGCTCTTCAACCTGTTTCTTGAGCTCCTTGTTCTGCTGCCCCAGCTCTTCAGCTTGTTTCTTGAGCTCCTTGTTCTGCTGCCCCTGCTCTTCAATCTGTTTTTGGAGTTGTTTGTTAGTCTCTTGAGCATGGAGAAGGTCGTCAGTAACCTTCTTGGATTCTGTTCGAGCTTGGGCCAACTCGGCAGCCATCTTTCCTTTCTCCTTGTTTGCCTCGGCGAGATCAGCCATGGCGTCGTCTCTCGCTTTCTCTACTTGCCCAAGTAGCTTCTCGCGGTCGATTGACCTTTGCTCCAGTTTTTGTACCTTATCGGCATTAGCTTGAATGTGAGCCTCCAGGTCGCTCGCCTTGGTGCGCAGAGGCACGATTTTGCTTTCAAGTTCAACTTTTTCTTGGGCAAGTTCATGGACTTTGCGGCGAAGGTCAGCAGCTTCCTTGCGCGCAAGCCTAAGCTCGGTACTTAGGGCATCCTCTACTCGGGAATGTTCCATTGCCGCGAGCGTTAGGCTGAAGGCCACCTTCTCCACCTCAACCTTCATAGTGCTATTCTCGGTCTTGAGGTTGTAAAGATCGTCCTGAAGCCTCCTGGTGGAGCTCTCCACAGCCCTCGTTATGATTGATGGGATATCCTCTGCTATGGTTTTGAGTTTGGCAGTCAGAGGTTCCCACATCCTTGTGACCTCGAGGGAAAGGTTTGCGGCTTGGAGAGGCGCCAGGGGGGCTTGTTGAGGGTTCTCGTCGCCACCTTCCTTAGCAATATTTTCAGTGGTTGTTTCCTGGCGTGGCGACGCAATCGGGGACTCGGTGATTAGGATTGGAGAGGTGTGAGCGACCTCATCCCCGATTGGAACGATTCCTGCAGCTGAAGTGTTGGAAGGAGGGCCCCCTCCTGCTGATATATGTGGTGTAGAGGCGCTCGGGGGGTCCTCCAAGAAATTTGGCTCTGGGTCCTCAGTTGCAGGTGGCGCAGTGGCCAATGGAACTGCTTGGACTGGTGGTGAAGGGGCTTGTGGTGTTGGCGATGAGGGAGGAGGAGCAGGCGTTGATGGGGGTGGTGAGGTTGGAAGAGGGGGTTGAGCAGGTGGAGAAGATGGTGCCACCCTCTTCCTTTTCGTGACGAGGCCATCCTCCGTGACCTCGTCGTCCTCTTCTTCCTCTTGGACGACTTGGGGGGCTTTCCGCTTGGGCCTCTTAAGGACCAGCTTCTTGCGTTGGGTGGGCTCCTTGGGCGGTGATCGCCCATGAATGATGGCCTTCTCGACCACCGAGTTGGGCACCGTCTGGGAACCGGTCGCCAACCCGTGGTTGCGGGCGAGCGCCTTTAAGTCGGCGAGCATGTTCTTACCCAACATGGTGTCTGCATGAAATGAAAGTGCATAAGTTAGCTCAAAGGAGAAAGGGGTAAGTGTACAAGACAATGAGACAGCAAAAACAGGCATATGCAGAAAAGATAAAACCAAAGTCTTGTGTGTGTCGCACAAGACGCCCAGAAACAATATCAGAAGCAATGTCAAGACAAAAGTGTAGCGTCCTAACCTATTTGGAATTCCAACTGGTCCTCAAAGAACTCGAAGGAAATCAGGGTGGGGGTCAAGAATGTTATGTGGGCATCTGCCACCCTCTTCCAGAATAGGCAAAGGTCTCGGTCCAAAGCTCCCAAGCTATCAGGACTTCTGAGCCTCCTGAAGCAGCTCTTGGACTCCTTCTTTCCCTTGTCCACCCAGTACAAGGGGAAACCGTCGAGAAGGGAAGTGTCTTTGTCATTTGCGCGAACCTGGATGAATTTCCCCTTCCAATCCTTGTACGACTGCTGGAAGATGGTGAAAATGGATCTCCCAGCAATGGCATTCAGGCTGACCCACAGGCGATCTCCTGGGTGTTTGGCCTCAAACAGGAATAAAAACACGTCCACTGACGCGGGCAACCCCAGGTGGGCGCACGTTATCTCGAAAGCTCGGACAAACGCCCAGCTGTTGGGGTGAAGCTGGGCGGCAGCGATGTTGAGCTCGGTTAAGAGTTCCCTCTCAAATCGAGTAAGAGGGAACCTGAGTTTGACCTTCTTGAAGAAAGTGGTGTAGACGAAGCAGAAGGGCCCGTCGACGCTCACTTTATCATCGGCGCACACTGGCAAAGCGGCGGGGCAAGGCAGCACCATCATTCTCTCATCGTGCTCCTTGTGAAACGATTGGTGGGCCTCGTCCCCATTGGTCAATCGCAGAACCGCTCCCGCAGTATTCACCGACGAGGTTTCCTTTAAGAGGGTTGGGTTAGCCCATGGGTATAACGTCTTGAAGTCTGGCAGTGGGATGGGGGCTCCTCCAGCGTTTGGTGGAGTCGCCTGGGTCAGAGCGGTTTGGGAAGACGCAGGCCTCACAGCCTGCGAAGAGGGAGCACCACGAACTTGCGTTGAGTCGAGTGCTTGTGAAGGAGGGTTTCGCGCTGATGGAGGGGGGTTCGGGGTGATCTTCGTGCGAGTCATGATAGCAACTGCAAACGAAGAAGAAAGAAAAAAATAATCAGGAGGGTTACAAAGGCTGACTCGATCATGGAAGGAAGGTGAAAAACGAACGAATGTGAGTTCGTTGCGACGATCGACAAAGCCCTAAGTTACGCAGAAGGAGAAATGGAAAAACAGCCCACAGCGTATGCACCAGACAGTTACAGGATGATGCAAATCGGTGAAAATGCAAGGGAACCCAGCAGACGAAGGAAAGTAGTTACCTTTCGATGATTAGGAGAACGTTGAAGGGAGGTGGTGATCTAGAGCGTCGAGGAACGTCGAGAGCTTTCGCAGAAGGAAATGAGAGCGTATGCAAGTGGGAAGAAAGTGATGGAACAGTAGGAGCGTAAGGGGTTTAAGGGTTTTCGAAATGGTTTTGGGAAGCGCTAACGGCAGATGAAGATAGCCGTTGATGAGAGCCACGTGTCGAACGATGCGCGAAGGGTTTGGTGGAGCGTCAGAGCAGCAGAAAGTACTATCGCTTGGAATTCTGCGTCCATGCCACGTAGACCGGTGTTAACGAAGGCTTTTTCAGTCTTTTCGCTAGACAAGTCTTCGCTTAAGACTGGGGGGCTTGTGTACCGCCCTGGTGGTCGGGTGCGATGACGTGGCACCCTGCTACAGTGTAGGCGTGTTGACAAGGCGCCAGGTTGGCAGTTGGGAAGGAAGTCGGGAGGCACGTGTAGTCGCCGATTGTTAAGTTGGCATGTTCCGATCTCCAGCTTACCAGAATAGGCGATCGCCAGGTTGAGGATGAAGTCGCCAGACGCAGACTCAGGCGACCAGGCAGTCGGAGATCGCCAGAACAAGCACATCGCCGAAGATAAAGGAGAAGCAGATTATGAAGGCGGTCGGCGAGACCACAGGGAAGGTGTGTGAAGGCCCTACCTCGCCATTTTCAGTAGAGATCGCACTCCTGAGTTAGCTATGCACTGGGCAGTACCATGCATAGGTAACTTAGCCAAAATGAGAGTAGAAACAGCGCCAAGTCAGGGAGCCTCCGGATGATGGCACGTGTACAGTTGGATACGAGCCACGTGTCCAAGTCTGTAACTGCCAGGAGAGAGAAAACCACCAGGTATATAAGAGTTCTTAACAGATTTTCTAAGGTACGCACGTTCAGTTCATACACTTTACGCTTGCGAGTGACAGAGCTGTTTGTGAGAGAGAGTTTGCACGGTTCCAGTTCTTAGTATTTGGTGATACCGTCATTGACTTGAGCGTCGGAGTGCGATCGGCCGCAGCGGCGCCGTGTCGTTTCTTTGCAGGTTCTTGAGATAGATCCAGAGGAGGAACGGAAGTGAGAAGCGGCGCGCACATCGATCCTTTGACGAGGCATTCTCCAGCGCTCCGGTCAACAGGTAGGATCAGGTCTTAAAAGCGGTTTTCCACTCACCACCCTCCTTGATTCGAATTTGGTGATATCCACTTTTAAGGTCAATTTTGGAGAATAGAGTTGACCCATGCAATTCGTCAAGCATATCATCAAGCCTTGGAATTGGATGCCTATACTTGTTGGTGATGTTGTTGATTGCTCGACAATCACAACACATGCGCCATTTTCCATCTTTTTTTGGCACCAACAAGACAGGTACAGCACAAGGGCTTAGGCTCTTTTGAACCTGATGTGATTCCAATAGCCATATAGAGAAAGGTTCTTGACCTTCTTAGGAATCACCTTGAGTTGGACATTATAGAGGCACTTTTCTTAGAGTTGGATCATTGTTCTAAGAAAAGAACTCACCAAAAACTAGTACCAAATCCCAAACTCATTTGGATGAACCAATTTTAGTCAAATTGAACCGAACAAAAGAGTAAGAAAAGCAAAGGAACAAGATGAATGGACTGAAATATAAAACTGCCGAACCAAAACTCATAAAAAAACAGCAAGAACACCAAACCAAAACTCAAGAACACAAGCTAACAAAAACAATAGAAAGAGAAGAAAGGAAGGAGAAGAGAGTGCTCATGAAGATGGAAGAATGTTGGATGATCTCGCCACTAGAAGTGTGGAATGCTCCTAGATGAGAGTGATGCCGCCACTTGAGGACTCCAATGATCCATCAAGATAAGACTAGAGAAGAAGGCTCAAAGCTCTCCAAAGTTCACTCAAAATTTGAGTAGAGTTTTCTTAGATTAATTCCAATCTGAATTTTACAAAGAGAGCACCTCTATTTATAGCCTAAGGTGCTGAAAAGTAAGCTACACAAATTCAAAAAAACTCCCTCCTAAAAATGATGGAGATCAAGCTCAAGAGGACATGGAGGCCAATCATCAAGCTCAAGAAGAGGTGGAGGCACAAATGGAGGACGCCCATGATGGTCAAAGTCCACCTCAAAGGATTACAAGAAGCATGTTCAAAGCTTTGGGAGCTAGAGGACATTTATTTTCTCTTTTTGTAATTTCTTTAGTTGAAGGTGCTTAGAGGGAAACATTAGAAACCTCTTTTGTTTTAGCATCTTGTAGGTTTTAATTAGGAGCTTTAGGGGGGTGTATTAGTAGATAGGTGTAGGAGTAAGAATGGGAGGTGCCATAGGATGTTTGTTTTAGGCGCCGGTTTCTAGAATAGTTTAGGAGGGAATTTTGAAATGTTTTAGCTTAGTTTTTCAGCACCTTAGGCTATATATAGAGGTGCTCTCTTTGTAAAATTCAGATTGGAATTAATCTAAGAAAACTCTACTCAAATTTTGAGTGATCTTTGGAAAGCTTTTGGAGCCTTCTTCTCTAGTCTTATCTTGATGGATCAATGGAGTCCTCAAGTGGCGGCATCACTCTCATCTAGGAGCATTCCACACTTCTAGTGGCGAGATCATCCATCCTCCTTCCATCTTCATGAGCATTCTCTTCTCCTTCCTTTCTTCTTCTTCAATTGTTCATGTTGCTTTGTGTTCTTGAGTTTTTCAGTTTCGGTTTTTCTATTTTCCAGCACTATGTTCTGTTTTTGTTCTTAATTCTGTTCGGTTCATTTGATTAGTTGCTTAATTCTGTTCGGTCATTCCAGCTTTCATTCTCTTTGTTGATTCAAATTGACAATATTTGGTTCATCCAAATGAGTTTGGGATTTGGTACTAATTTTGGTGAGTTCTTGTCTTAGAACAATGATCCAACTCTAAGAAAAGTGCCTCTATATTTTCCAGCTCAAGGTGATTCCTAAGAATGTCAAGAATCTTGTTCTATGTGGCTATTGGAATCACATCATGTGGTATCATGAGTCTTAGGTTCTTCTTGTTTAATTGTTGAGTTGTGTGCACTTTATTTCAAGAGCTCTTTTATTTTTTCATGCAATTTAAGTTTCTGTTTTAGAATTTTAATTGAGTATTCTTGCTGTTTTTCTTTTGCACCAAGTGCTTGTGAAAAGGTTTATGACACTCATAATTCTTATGAGTATGGTTGCTCTTTTGGAATGGCATTATCCTTCCTAGAGTTTACCTTAAGCTTTCTTTCACTTGTTGTTAAAATTTGTGATGTGTCTTTTAATTTTGTAATCATGTCAAGTTTTGTCTTAGTCATGTTATTCCATATTTGTCATTACTTTTAGTAGTACTTTTATTGTTTTGATTGTTTCTTGCTTAGGTGTCATATAATTTTCTGAATTGATGTTGATCCTTTGTGCATTTTCTTTTTAGAATTGAGTTCATACTTGTATTCTAGACCTATACAAGTTCCAATACATCATTTTCTATTATGTCTTTGCTAGTTCATCATTCTGTTTTTTTATTCCTATTAGGATTCCTCTGTTTCTGAAAAGGTGCTTACTGTTTTTCCTAATTGCAATTGATTTACGTACTTTAAAATTCTGAAATTCTGGATTTGAGATATTCAAAGTGTTAGAAAAGAATAGAAAAAAGAATCATTCAAAAATATGAAGTACACAAAAAATGATAAATAAAATAAAAAAAGTGTACATTCCTCCCGAAAAAAATACGGTAATCTGGCAGCGATTTTAAAAAATTTATTTCTCTCAATTGGCTTACTGTTTTTAATTGATTCCAGTGCCATTATTGAGTTAACATCTTGAAGTTTCTGTGGTATAAATTTCATAATCCAGTTCGCTCTACAACGTTCCAGTTAAATCAGTGAATATCAAGCACAGTTTGCATTTTAAAAAAAAAAAAAATTTCCAGTAGCTAAATTTTTTGTTTTCTTCATCTACTCTAATGCTTTTCCTTAGGTATTCTTTTGTGTGCCTACTTTTCTCATTGAGTTCTTTATTTTCTTGATTGTCTTTCATTCTTACTCTTTGAGTTTGTCTTACATATAGTATTCCTTTTGCAATTACCTTTCCTTGCTTATACCTTTTCTTGTTTGTCTTTATTGTTTCTTTGGTTTTGTGGTGGTTAGCTCTTAAGATTGGTGTGCTTGCTTTGACATATTTCATTTGAGGATTCCAAGGCCTCAAGATCAGATTGGTGCAAGAACATTATTTCTTTGAGAGTGATATCTTTTTCAGCCTTAGTTCACTTCGGCAGTTTCATTGCCAAAAGCTCACTGTTTTTGCTAATTTTTAACTTGTTTGCTGTTTTTGTGTGTTGGCTGTTTTTAATTACAAATGGCTGGATTTTCAAGTGATGCATCCTACAAGCAGAATTCTCCTTCCAAAGCTTCAATTCTTGGTGAATTACATGAAGCTCAAAGAACAATTAGACGGTTGGAGGAGAAAATGCAAAAGATGGAGTTCCAACAAGCTAGACCATCTCCTTCTATCCATGATGGACATCATTCTCATAGACCATCTTCAAGAGCTTCTTCAAATGATGTTGGCCGTGAAGATGAGCATAGGAGAAGGAGACCTCCACCCCAAGTCCATGGACAAAGACATCATCATCAAGGAGAAAGAAATCACTACGGCAATGGCTTCTATCATGATGCAAAGTCCAAGCTTCCTTCGGTCAAGCTACCTTGTTTTAATGGTTCTAGTGATCCAAATGTATATTTAGATTGGGAGGCTAAGTGTGAACAAATTTTTGAGATCCATGAGATCCAAGATGAGCATAAGCTCAAGCTAGCCACCCTAGAGTTTAGTGATTATGCCATGAAATGGTGGCATGGAATTGTAAAGGACATTATCTATCACAAGGGTCCTCCCGTGGACTCTTGGAACTCTTTAAAGGATCATATGCGCGCTAGGTTTGTGCCCCCACATTTTAGGAAAGACCTCATGTTGAGACTCCAACGGTTTCAACAAGGCACGCTAAATGTGGATGAATATTATAAGGAGCTTGAGACGCTTGTGCTTAAAATTGAATTAGAAGAAAGTGAAGAAGCCATGGTTGCTAGGTTTGTGAGTGGTCTTAGGAAGGATATTCAAGACATTGTTGAGTTACAAGAGTATTCATCATTGGGCTCTTTAGTTCATCTTGCAATGAAGGTGGAAGCCCAACTTGCTAAGAAAAACTCTTTTAAAAATGCTTCGAATGATGGATACTACTCCAAGTCTTGGAGAAACAAAACTTCTTTTTCTAAACATCCTTCCAAAGATTCTTCTTTCAAACCCAAGGAATCTAAGCCATCTACTTCTAGACCTAAGTCTCCCACTAGAACATCTAACACTAAATGCTTTAAATGTATGGGTTATGGTCATATTGCTGCAAATTGTCCTTCCAAACGAAGTATGTACATGCATGAGGGCATTGTAGTTAGTGAGCATGATTCGGATTCTCCAAAGCATTCATTGCATTCTCATGCATCTAGTGAGGAAGAGAGCGAATGTCCACTTGAAGGGGATTTGTTAGTTGTGAGAAGACTTCTTGGACAAGTTTCACAACCTTTTGATGAAAGTCAAAGGGAAAATATTTTCCATACAAGATGTCTTATTCAAAACAACATTTGTTCCTTGATAGTGGATGGGGGTAGTTGTGCAAATGTGGCTAGTACAAGAGTAGTAGATAAGCTTGGATTGCCTACTATCTCTCATACAAAGCCCTACAAATTACAATGGCTTAGTGAAGTAGGAGAAATAATTGTTAATAAACAAGTCCTCATCCATTTCTCCATTGGAAAATACAAAGATGAGGTATTATGTGATGTTGTGCCCATGGAAGCCACTCATGTTCTTTTGGGAAGGCCTTGGCAATTTGATAGAAAAGTTTTACATGATGGCTTTACCAACAAACTATCTTTTGAATTCCATGGTCACAAGGTTACTTTAAAGTCTCTCTCTCCAGGAGAAGTCCATGAGGACCAAGTTATCATGAAGAAAAAGAGGGAGAGTGAAAAAGATAAAAAAGATAAAAAAGATAAGAGTTCTAAGCCTACACTCCTTGTGTGTAGGCGTGACATTGAAAGGGAAATAGTGGCTCATCATCCTCTTTTCTTAGCCATCCCTAGAACTCTTAGAGTAGAATCACTTGTTGATAGTCCTCATTGCTTGGAAAATTTGGTAGAAGAGTTCAAAGATGTGTTTCAAGATCCTCCAAATGGACTTCCACCTTTGAGAGGGATTGAGCACCAAATTGATTTGATACCGGGCTCTTCTTTACCAAATCGTCCAGCATATGATGTGATTCCAGAATTTGCGCCTAAAACAAAGCATGAGGAAGGTGTGATCCCTTCTCTCACTTTGGCACCTCCTTATTTACTCCTACACCTATCTACTAACACACCCCCCCTAAGACTCTTAACTAAAGACTAAAAGATGCTTTAACAATAGAGGTTTCTAATGTTTCCCTCTAAGCACCTTTCTAAATAATATTTATTTAAAACTTGGCTTTGCCCTTCATGGGATGGTCTTTGGGCTTTTGTGGGCTTTGGCCTTCTTGGGCTTGGGCTTGGGCTTTATCTTTTGCAAAGACTAACAAGAAAAAATTTAAATGTGAAGGCAAATGATCTTGTTCTTCATTATAAAAAGCCACCTTTAGTTGATTCTGATCAGAACCCAACCCTTCTCCAACAAGTCTTGAACTTGTGATTCTATCTCCTTAGTTTCCTCGGGGTTGGTTCTATAAGCAGGCCTATTTGGTAGGCTTGCCCCCGGGATAAAGTCAATTTGATGTTCTATTCCCCTTAGAGGAGGAAGCCCAATGGGTCCTTCTTGTGAGAATAGATCTTCAAATTCACTCAAAAGATTTTCGATTTGAGGAGGTAATTTCATAAGTTCACTACTTGTGGCAGTGCATGTAAGTGCTCCTTTACACAAGATAAGGCTTGGTTGTTCAAAACAAGAAGCAAGTTTTCAAAGACGTTTTCAAGAGGCTTTGCTTGTTGACCAACCTTGTGGGAATGAACACTCTTCTCCCACGCCTTCCTATCCCTAAGGATTTTCTCTTTTTCTAGCGCTCTTTTTTTTTTTGTTTTCCTCATCCCTCTTTTGCTTCATTTGTATTTGGTCTTTTACCACTTGAGAATGTGGTAAAGGACTAAGTACAAACTTTTTATACTTATGGGTGAAGGAAATTTCGTTAGTGAGACCATCATGCAAGGGTGATTGTTGAGGGTTCTCCTAATCATAAGCAATTCTCCCTCTAGTGGGGCTACCCTCTCATCCTCTCCCCCTTCCTCTCTCTCACTAGGCTCATCCTCGCCACTAGTGTACTCATCTACACCTTTAAGAAACAAAGTCCTTTGGTTTGGACATTGTGCTTGCACATGCCCCCTACCATAGCACTTAAAACACTTAACATCTCTAGCTCGGATGGGTGGGGTTGAGGTTTCTTTGGTGAAGGGCTTGGTAGGCTCTTTTGGTTTTTCCTTGGATGTACTACCCTCCCTTCTAAACTCTTTCTTGGGATAAAAGCTAGAATAGGGGCTCACCTTTTGACTTGAGGTTTTGCGCAAGTTTTGTTGCTCAACTTTAATGCAAAGTTGAACCAAATCATTCAAGTCTTGATAAGGTAAGAGCTCTACTCTATCTCTTATCTCAAGTGATAGGCCACTAAGGAACCTAGCTATGGTGGTTTCCTCCTCTTCTCTAATGGATGCTCTCATCATGTAGAGCTCCATTTTTTGCCTATACTCTTCCACACTCATGTTCTTTTGTTGGAGTCTTTGGAGCTTGTCCATCAACTCCCTATGGTAGTAGGAAGGTATATGTCGACGTCTTAGGGCTCCCCTAAGGTCATTCCAATATGTAATGGAAGGTTCCCTATGAAGACGTCTATCTCTTTCGAGAGAGGTCCACCAATACATGGCATTGCTTTGGAAACTAAGGGTTGCTAAGGGTACCTTCCTCTCTTCACTCACCCTATGGCAAGCAAAGAGTTTCTCTACTTTCATCTCCCAATCTAGGTAGGCCTCTACATCTTCCTTACCATAGAAATGGGGTAGGTCTACCCTTACTTCCTTTGGCACCTCTTGTTCCCTTTGCCTAGTTCTTCTAGGGGGTGGTTGGTAATAATCATTGATTCTACGACTTCCCTCCCCTAGAGACTCAATACTTTGAGATGCATGAGTAGGCGCTTTTTTTTATTTTTGTGTTTTTTGTGACTTCTCTTCTTGAGCTTTAGCCAACTCATTGATTTTGTTCTCATTCTCCAATTGTCTAAAAGAGATTAATTGTACCGCTTGGGATACTTCTTTTAAAAGAGTTTTCAAAGATTTTACTTCACTTTCTATAGACTTTGGAGAGTGAGAAGAAGAAGACATGGCTAAAACTTTGTGTATATAGGTGTTTTACTTTGAGAAAGTTTAGGAAAGTTAAAGAAGGTAGTTTTCCAGGTAAGGGAGGTGAGTCACAAAGGACTACTTAAGTACCAAGCCTTTTCCTTGCCAAAAACTATCCCCCAATATCTTCACACAAGACTTTCTCTTAGTGAAACACTTAGAACACAAATAAGTTGAGAAATAAATGCAAGAAAACAATGCAAGCTAACTATGCAATCAAAGCTAGTCGGTTTAGCACACAAATTAAACAAAATTAAACATGCAAAACGTAGCTATGAAAGCAAAAGAAAAGCAATTACAAACAAGTAACAATTACTAATCAAGAATGCTATACTATTCGGCCCTAGGTGAGGCTTCTTGGACACTTTGAGCCCTTGAAGACACACTCACCGTCTAAACGTAATTAACAAGATAATTAACAATAAACCAAGTTGCAAAGGAAATAAGAGAACTCCCTTTGTTGATCCTCTTTTGGTTTGTGCACTTCCTTGTTGTCTTTGCTTGTTGTTCTTCCAAGTGTTTGTAGTGTTTTCTCAAGAATGTTTGTTTCGGCTTTGGCCTTGTCTTCTCCTTAGAATGATGGTCTTTAATTCTCCAATTTCCAGCACCTAGCAAAGGGCTAAACCTTAACCAAATCAAGTTCCCATTCACATAAGCACCAAAGAAGAATTAAATTCCAGCACCCAAATTAGAGGTCAAAGAACAAAAGCAAGAAACAAATTTAATTGAATAAAAACAGTACCACCAAAAGGATTTATATTGTGACAACTAGAAAGAGAGTCAATTAAGTAAAGTGTACCGCCCTGGTGGTCGGGTATGATGACGTGGCACCCTGCTACAGTGTAGGCGTGTTGACAAGGCGCCAGGTTGGCAGTTAGGAAGGAAGTCGGGAGGCACGTGTAGTCGCCGATTGTTAAGTTGGCGTGTTCCGATCTCCAGCTTACCAGAATAGGCGATCGCCAGGTTGAGGATGAAGTCGCCAGATGCAGACTCAGGCGACCAAGCAGTCGGAGATCGCCAGAATACGCACATCGCCGAAGATAAAGGAGAAGCAGATTACGAAGGCGGCCGGCGAGACCACAGGGAAGGTGTATGAAGGCCCTAACTCGCCAGTTCCAGTAGAGATCGCACTCCTGAGTTAGCTATGCACTGGGCAGTACCATGCATAGGTAACTTAGCCAAAATGAGAGTAGAAGCAGCGCCAAGTCAGGGAGCCTCCAGATGATGGCACGTGTACAGTTGGATACGAGCCACGTGTCCAAATCTGTAACTGCCAGGAGAGAGAAAATCACCAGGTATATAAGAGCTCTTAACGAACTTTCTGAGGTACGCACGTTCAGTTCATACACTTTACGCTTGCGAGAGACAGGGCTGTTGTGAGAGAGAGTTTTTGCACGGTTCTAGTTCTTAGTATTTGGTGATACCGTCACTGACTTGAGCGTCGGAGTGCGATCGGCCGCAGCGGCGCCGTGTCGTTTCTTTGCAGGTTCTTGAAGTAGATCCAGAGGAGGAACGAAGGTGATAAGCGGTGCGCACGTCGATCCTTTGACGAGGCATTCTCCAGCGCTCCGGTCAACAGGCAGGATCATCAGGCGCCCACCGTGGGGCCGTGTAAAACGTGCTCCCATCCACAGCGTGAGTTCGTGGAAGTTTTCGAGGTTTTCTGCGCGGTTGTGTGCTGGTGCAACCGTCGTGTGCAGTTTCTTTGAGTTTCGTTCGGTGAGTTCGTGTTTTGTACCGTTTGTTTGGCTTTCAATCGGTGGAGTGAGGTCTTTTGTTGCTTGTGCGTAATCTGTCTGGGGGAAGTTCGAGTTCTTTTGTGGTTTTCTGCGAAGGTTTGCGGTGTTCGTGGTTTCTTGGGCAGTTTCTTGAGTTTTCTCCGATTGATCGCTGTTTCGATCGTGGTTGAAGTGTTGTTTGTTGTATTCTTGTGGTTCACTGAAGTTGATGAGAAAGATGAGAAGCAATCGTTCCAGTCCTGTGGCTCCCGTCGCTGCTGAAGGCGACGCCGCCATGACCATGGCGCAGATGGCGGAAATGATGCGCTCGTTGCAGGCAACCGTGGAAGCCTCGCGCGTAGAGCAGGCAAGGATACATGAGGACCTGGTCGCCTCTCGCGCCAGGAACGAGGAGCTCAGCAAGGTAGCTGAGGAGCTGCGTCGAGCTCTTCAGGAGCAGCAGGGACGTTCTTCTGCTGAAGAGGTGGCACCGTCGACGCCACCTCGTGTGTTCCCAATGCCTTTTATTCAGGCGATTACCGACACGCCAATTCCCACGAGCGTGGTTCCGGTTAAAGCTGTCTTTACCGGCGTGGATGATCCAGAAGCTCATCTGACCACGTTCCACACACAGATGATGCTGTCGGGAGGGTCGGACGCCGTCTACTGTAAGATGTTCGTGAGCACGCTCCAGGGAACGACGATGGAGTGGTTTGTGAGCCTTCCTAATGGCCACATAACCAATTTTCAACAGTTCTCGAAAATCTTTGTCGAGCAGTACATTGTGAATAAGGCACCACCCAGGGTGTCCTATGATCTGTTTGATATAAGGCAGTACCATGGGGAGTCCCTCAGAGACTACCTCAATCGCTTCGGAGCGCAGATGGTCAGATCGCCGGCTAAGGATGAAGAAATGCTGGTCTATGCCTTCAAGAAGGGCATGCAGCCAGGGCCATTCTGCGAGGCCTTGATCAGGGCTCATCCAGCGACGTTTGCTGAAGTCAGGTGACTTGCGGTGGCCCACATCGCCGACGAGAGTGAAGTCGCCGAGAAGAGAGGCAGCGTGGCTCCCGCCAGGCCACGCGCCCAGACCAGGATCCAGCCACAGAGGGTGCTGGAAACGGCGGCGGCGGCCAGAAAAGACCAAAGGACTCGCTATCCTTACGATAGGAGAAATAAGGGAAGAAGCCAAGCGCGCCAACCACCAGCACGCCAACAACCAGCACGCCGAGAGTACAATCGCCCGCCTAAGCACAAATTCGTCATGGGACTAGCGGACCTGATCGCTATCCCTAACACATCTGCTAGGTTGAAGGCGCTCGAGAAGGTGGGCGACAAGGTGCTGGGGTCAAAACCGGACGTTTGGTGCGAGTTCCACCAGTGCTTTGGCCACAACCTGGACTCGTGTTTGTCTTTAGGATACCAGCTCGACGATCTGGTTAAGAGCGGGTTCCTAAACGACTATCTGCTAGACAGGAGGACTGGAGGAGCGTCGAGTTCCCAGCCAGCAGCTGGAGAAGCCCAACAACACGAGATGCCTATCCATGGGGAAATCCACACCATTGCAGGGGGTTTCTCAGGTGGTGGATGCACCGCATCGCAGAGGAAAAAGTATGCGCGATCGGTGATGTCAGTAGACATGTTTGAAGATCACTCGCCGGAAGTGGACATTACGTTCACCAAGCAGGATCTTCGGGACGTTGTGCCTCATGACAACGATCCCATTGTTATTTCGTTGATCACGACGGGGAGGAAGGTCCACAGAGTTCTGGTGGACCAAGGAAGCTCGGCAGACGTGATGTTCTGGCCGACTTTCACGCAGCTGGAACTGCCCCTTGACCAGCTAAGGCCCTATGGAGGATGCTTGTATGGGTTCGCTGGCGACCAGGTGGAGGTCAGGGGATACATTGAGCTCAGAACCACGTTTACAGATGAGGCTGGGTCGAGGACGGAGAAAATCAAGTACCTCATCGTAAACGCCCCCTCAGCGTATAACATCCTGTTGGGGAGGCCCACTCTTAACAGGATAGGCGCCATTCCATCGACTAGGCACATGAAGGTGAAGCTGCCGTCAATGGAAGGGGTGGTGATCACGATAAAGTCCGATCAGAAAGAAGCGAAAAGGTGCTATGAGAATAGCCTGAAAAATAAAAGATCAGTGAGCTATGTTACAACCACCCCACCTCCCGGTGTGAAGCCCAGACCGCCGGTAACAGAGGAGGCCGCCGGAAGGGATGTAGAGATGGTAGACGCAGAGCTGGGGGAGAGGAATGCTGGCCCGGAGGAGGAAGAGGCGCGGAATCGCCCCGAGGAAGCGAGAGAACTGGGAATCGCCAAGGCGGTTATCGCCAGAGAATCCAGGCCCAAACCCGTCGAGCAGTGGCTCGAAAAGGAGATCGGAGGGAAAATCTTCAAGCTGGGAAGATCTCTGGAAGTCGATCTTCAAGACCAGATCGCCAAGGTGATTGAGCGGCATCTGGACGCGTTTGCATGGTCCGCCTCGGACATGCCCGGGATTGATCCCGACTTTCTGTGCCATCATCTGGCGATGGACAACATGGTGAGGCCAGTGCGAAAAAGGAGAAGGAAATTCAACGAGGAGAGGAGGCAGGCGATCAGGGACGAGACCCAGAAACTCCTCGCTGCGGGCCACATCAGGGAAGTCCAGTACCCTGAATGGTTGGCGAATGTCGTGCTGGTGAAGAAGAGCAACGGGAAATGGCGCATGTGCGTCGATTTCACCGATCTGAATAAAGCTTGCCCAAAGGATTCATATCCTTTACCAAGCATTGATGCCCTGGTTGATAGTGCTGCAGGGTGCAAGCTGCTGAGCTTCCTGGATGCCTTCTCGGGCTATAATCAGATCAAGATGCATCCCATGGATGAAGAGAAAACAGCCTTCATGACGGAGAGGTCGTGCTACTGCTATAAGGTGATGCCCTTTGGGCTGAAGAACGCGGGGGCCACGTACCAGAGGCTGATGGATCGAGTACTTGCACCAATGCTGGGAAGGAACGTGCAAGCTTACGTCGATGACATGGTCGTGACCTCGCAGGAGAAGAGCAAGCACGTTGCAGACTTGGAAGAATTGTTCACGACGATCGCCAAGTTCAAGTTGAAGCTTAACCCGGAGAAATGCATTTTCGGCGTGGAGGCTGGAAAATTTTTGGGTTTTCTCTTGACTGAAAGAGGAATAGAAGCTAACCCGGACAAGTGTGCCGCCATCTTGGCGATGAGAAGCCCGGCTACAGTGAAAGAGGTCCAGCAGCTAACAGGTCGGATGGCAGCCCTATCTCGCTTCGTGTCAGCTAGCGGGGAAAGGGGGCATCCCTATTTTCAGTGTCTGCGGCGCAATAACAAGTTCGCTTGGACGAAAGAGTACGAGGAAGCTTTCGTCAAGCTGAAGGAGTATCTGGCGAGCCCGCCGGTTCTGTGCAAACCACTGGCGGGGATTCCTCTCAGGTTGTACTTCGCCGTGACTGAGAGGGCGGTGAGTGCGGTGCTCGCCCAGGATCAAGATCAGGCTCAGAAGCCTATTTATTTCGTGAGCAAGGTGTTGCAGGGCCCAGAAACGAGATATCAGGCCCTGGAGAAGGCTGCGCTGGCTGTGGTGTTTTCGGCGAGGAGGTTGCGCCACTACTTCCACAGTTTCACAATACTGGTAATGACTGACCTGCCCATCCAGAAGGTCTTGAAGAAACCTGACGTTGCGGGAAGAATGGTGAAGTGGGCAGTAGAGTTGTCAGAATTTGACATTAAATATGAGCCCCGAGGCCCGATCAAGGGGCAAATCTTTGCAGATTTTGTAGTCGAGCTCTCATCAGAGGCGACGCGAGTTGAAGGAGATGATTTCCGTTGGGTACTCTCGGTGGATGGATCGTCGAACCAGCAGGGCAGCGGTGCTGGAGTCATACTGGAAGGACCCAACGGCGTGCTGATCGAACAGTCGTTGAGATTTGCCTTCAAAGCCAGCAACAATCAAGCAGAGTACGAGGCGCTGATCGCCGGGATTCTGCTGGCCAAGGAGATGGGAGCTAGGGTGCTAATGGCTAAGAGTGACTCGCTGCTAGTCACAGGGTATGTAACAGGCGAGTTCCAGGCTAAAGATCCACAAATGGCGGCCTACTTGGCGTATGTGCAGGAATTGAAGAGTTCCTTTGCCTCTTTTGAAGTGGTACATGTGCCCCGAGAACAGAATGCCCGAGCTGACTTGCTTGCTAAGCTCGCCAGCTCAGGCAAGGGGGGTGGGCAGAGGACGGTGATTCAAGAAACTCTGAAGACGCCGAGGGCATTTGTAGCAGATCACCTGGTCCTTCAGATAAGCAAGTCGACGGAGAGAGCAGCGAGAAGCCATAAGTCTTTGACGCAGGAAACTCTGAGATCGCCGAGAATCAGAGCATGCCGAGGAGAGAAGGTGGATGTGATGCAGGTTTGCGCCACCCATGAGCCAGACACTTGGATAACGCAATACAAGCGGTGCTTGGCGGATGGTCTCCTCCCGCTGGATCCAACAGAAGCCAGGAAGGAAAAGAAAAATTCTAGCAAATACACGTTGATTGATGGCGATTTGTACAGGTTTGGGTTCACTCACCCACTCCTGGAATGTATACACGGCGAGAAGTGCACGAGAGTTATGGCAGAGCTCCACGAAGGAATATGTGGAAGTCACGTCGGGGGTCGAGCTCTGGCCGCGAGGACTCTCCGTGCAGGCTACTATTGGCCATCCATGAGAAAAGATTGCAAGAGGTATGCCCAGTGCTGCAAACAATGCCAGCAGCACGCCGATTGGCACAAGGCACCTCCCGAGGAGTTGAAGTCGATCTATAGCCCTTGGCCGTTTCATACTTGGGGAATCGACATCCTGGGACCTTTCCCACTGGCGATCAGGCAAATGAAGTACTTGGTGGTGGCGATTGAGTAATTCACTAAGTGGATCGAAGCAGAACCAGTGGCCCAGATCACCGCGCACAAGATCGAAGGGTTTGTGTGGAAGAACATTGTGTGCCGGTTTGGAGTGCCTAAGCGCCTGGTGTCAGATAATGGGACGCAGTTTGCAAGCCACCTGTTGAAGAAGCTTTGTGAAGGGGTTGGAATTCAGCAAGTGTTTGCATCCGTCGAGCACCCTCAGACGAATGGCCAGGTGGAGTCAGCTAATCGGGTGTTGTTGAGAGGTTTGAAGAGAAGGCTTGAGAAAGCCAAGGGAAGTTGGGCTGAGGAGGTGCCCCGTATAGTCTGGGCGTACCACACCACCGAGCAGTCAGGAACCCATGAGACCCCGTTTAGCTTGGTCTATGGGTGCGACGCCATGATTCCGGTGGAGATCCAGGAGAGCTCGCCGAGATTCCAGAACTTCGTAGAGGAAGACTAGAATGAAGAGAGAAGGCTGAACCTGGATCTGCTAGATGAGGTCAGGGAGGAGGCGAGGCTGAAGGCTGAGGCGGTGAAGAGAAGGGTCGAGCGAAGGTACAACTCAAAGTTGATGCCAAGGCAGTTTAGAGAAGGCGATCTGGTGATGAGGAAGGCCCACCAGTACGAGATGGAGAATAAACTATCACCCAAGTGGACTGGACCGTTCAGAATAACCGAGGCGCTCGGGAACGGGGCCTACCGCTTAGAGACGCTGGAAGGAGGAGCGATCCCTCGTACCTGGAACGCCACACATCTGAAGTTGTACTATAGTTGAGAGCTTTGTAAGTAAAGACAAACACAAATGTTATATTACAATGTCTCTGTTAAAACAGTTTCAAGGAGGCACTCTTTTTTCCCTAAGGAGGGTTTTTAACGAGGCCACCCAATAAAAGAAGAGTTTTCGAAGTATAAGGTGTTTCCAGATTGCATATGTGCTATTTTCGAAAGTTTCGAAGAAAGACCTTGTCATTTGTACATGACTTAAGGCAAGAAAAGATATATCGCGTGCTTTCTAAAAAGTTCCAAGTCCTCATCGTCTTTCAGCGATTGGAGGCACCAGTTAAGTTTTAAAGTCCTCATCGTCTTTCGGCGATCGGAGGCACCAGATGAAAGACCTCAACGCCCTCGCGTGTTTTGAGGCAAGATGAAGTCCTCCTCGCCGTCCAGCGAGTGCAGGCGAGAAAGAGGAAAATTCCTCCGTGTTTCTGGGAGCGAGAAGATGTAACTCCTGGGGAAATGTCGAGGCAAGTTAAAAGACCTCCTCACCGTTGAGCGAGCGCAGGCGAGAAAGAGAAAGGTCCTCAGTGCATCCAGGGGGAAGGAGATGTACGCCCTGGGCAAGTTGAGGCACCATATAAAGTCCTTATCGCCGTTGTGCGAACTAAGGCCCATTAAAGACCTCCTCGCCATTGAGCGAGCGCAGGCGAGAGAAAGAAGAGGTCCTCAGTGCATCCAGGGGGGAGGAGATGTACACCCTGGGCAAGTTGAGGCACCAGACAAAGTCCTTCTCGCCGTCGAGCGAGTTAAGGCCATTTAAAGTCCTTCTCGCCGATGAGCGAGTTCAGGCGAGCGAAAGTCCTTCTCGCCGATGAGCGAGTTCAGGCGAGTCAAAAGACCTTCTCACTTACGTGCGAGCATAGGCAAGATAAAATCCTTCTCGTCTCGAACGAGTTCAGGTATAGCGAAGAGGGTGGAAGAAACCTGAAAGGTGGCTAAGGTAGGTTCGAAGAGAACGCCTAGCCAGCCGGTCTTTTGTTTTGAAGTCCAGGAAGGCAAGGGGAGATTCCAAAGGGCGTTTCTACCCTAGATAAAGAAACGATTGCCAAAGCAGGAAGCTAGAAAAAGTTGATGTCACCAAGGGGTCTTGGCAATCGGGAAAAGTTCAAATGACGGCGAAAAGGTTGAAAGACTTGTCTGATAAAGCAGGTCGAGTGGAACGTTGTTCGAGCCAATGATTAAGTTACAGTTCGTTGCTTGAAGGGTATTTCTGTAACGAGGTTAGTTGCCTTGAGGGTGCAAGTTGTTTAAGGTGATTTTTGCTTAAGTTTGAATTGGCTCGAGGCGGTTACGTCAAAGGTCGCGTTTGCAAAATCGCTAAGTTAAATCTGACAAAGGTAAGCATACAAAGAAGGCTAAAGCGCTTAAAAGAAGTCAAGTGAGAGAATATCCAAGTTCAGCAGTTGAAATAAGTATCTGTTCAAAACGCATATGCAAAAGTTTTTACAAGGTAAATACAAGTGAATCTATAAAGAAGATGATGGGGTGGAGTTGGTTGAGTCTTCGGCAGGAACGACCTTTCCATCCACTACTTCATTGTTTAACGACACCATGCTGAGGTCGAGATCAGGGAATAGGCATGCGAATTGCTCACGAGCGGCTTCGAATCCAGCAGTCAGAATCTGAGCAGAATTTAGCTTAAGTTCTTCAAACTGCCCTTGAAGTCCTTCGACCTGTTCCTTGAGCTCCTTGTTCTGCTGCCCCTGCTCTTCAACCTGTTTTTGGAGTTGTTTGTTGGTCTCTTGAGCATGGAGAAGGTCGTCAGTAACCTTCTTGGATTCTGTTTGAGCTTGGGCCAACTCGGCAGCCATCTTCCCTTTCTCCTTGTTTGCCTCGGCGAGATCAGCCATGGCGTCGTCCCTCGCTTTTTCAACTTGCCCAAGTAGCTTCTCGTGGTCAATCGACCTCTGCTCTAGCTTTTGCACCCTGGCGGCGTCAGCTTGAATGTGAGCCTCCAGGTCGCTCGCCTTGGTGCGCAGAGGCACGATCTTGCTTTCTAGTTCAACTTTCTCTTGGGCAAGTTCGTGGACTTTGCGGCGAAGGTCGGCAGCTTCCTTGCGCGCCAGCCTAAGCTCGGTACTTAGGGCATCCTCTACTCGGGAGTGCTCCATTTCCGCGAGCGTTAGGCTGAATGACACCTTCTCCACCTCAACCTTCATAGTGCTATTTTCAGTCTTGAGGTGGTAGAGGTCGTCTTGAAGCCTCCTGGTGGAGCTCTCCACAGCCCTTGTTATGATTGATGGGATATCCTCTGCTATGGTTTTGAGTTTGGCAGTCAGAGGTTCCCACATCCTTGTAACTTCAAGGGAAAGGTTTGAAGCTTGGAGAGGCTCCAGGGGGGCTTGTTGAGGGTTCTCGCCGCCACCTTCCTTAGCAGGATTTTCAATGTTTGCTTCCTGGCGTGGCGACGCAACCGGGGATTCGGTAATTAGAATTGGAGAGGTGTGAGCAACCTCATCCCCGGTTGGAACGTTCTCTGCAGCTGAAGCGTTTGAAGGGGGGGCCCCTCCAGCTGAGATGTGAGGCGTAGAGGCACTTGGGGGGTCCTCCAGAAAGTTTGGCTCTTGAGCCTCAGCTGCTGGTGGCGCAGTGGCCAGTGGAGTTGCTTGGACTGGTGGTGAAGGGGCTGGTGGTGTTGGCGATGAGGGAGGAGGAGCAGGTGTTGATGGTGGTGTTGAAGCTGGAAGAGGGGGTGGGGCAGGTGGTGAAGGTGGTGCCACCCTTTTCCTCTTTGTAACGAGGCCATCCTCAGTGACCTCGTCGTCCTCTTCCTCCTCCTCTTGGACGACTTGGGGGGCTTTTCGTTTTGGCCTCTTGAGGACCAGTTTCTTTCGCTGGGTGGGTTCCTTGGGCGGTGATCGCCCATGAACGATAGCCTTCTCGACCGCCGAGTTGGGGACCGTCTGAGAACCGGTCGCCAACCCGTGGTTTCGAGCGAGCGCCTTCAAGTCGGCGAGAATGTTTTTACCCAGCATATTATCTGCATGAAACGAAAGTGCATGGGTTAGCTCAGAGAAGAAAAAGATAAGTGCATGAGGCAATGAAACAGCAAAACAAGTATATGCAGAAAAGGCAAAACCAAAGTCTTGTGCGTATCGCACAAGACGCCCAGAAACAGTGTCAGAAGCAATATCAAAACAAGAGTGTAGCGTCCTAACCTATTTGGAATTCTAGCTGGTCCTCAAAGAATTCGAAGGAGATCAGGGTGGGGGTCAGGAATGTTATGTTGGCATCCGACACCCTCTTCCAGAATAGGCAAAGGTCTCGGTCCAAGGCTCCCATGCTATCAGGACTTCTGGGCCTCCTGAAGCAGCTCTTGGACTCCTTTTTCCCCTTGTCCACCCAGTACAAGGGGAACCGTCGAGGAGGGAAGTGTCTTTATCGTTTGCGCGAACCTGGATGAACTTCCCCTTCCAATCTTTGTATGATTGCTGGAAGATGGTAAAAATGGATCTCCCAGCAATGGCATTCAGGCTGACCCACAGGCGGTCTCCTGGGTGCTTGGCCTCAAAAAGAAACAGAAATACGTCCACCGACGCAGGCAGCCCCAGGTGGTCGCACGTTATTTGAAAGGCTCGAACAAACGCCCAGCTGTTGGGGTGAAGCTGGGCGGCAGCAATGTTGAGCTCGGTCAAGAGTTCCCTCTCGAATCGGGTGAGGGGAAATCTGAGTTTGACTTTCTTGAAGAAAGTTGTGTAAACGAAGCAAAAGGGGCCGTCGGTGCTCACTTTGTCATCAGCGCACACTAGCAAGGCGGCGGGGCAAGGCAGCACCATCATCCTCTCGTCGTGCTCCTTGTGAAACGATTGATAGGCCTCGTCCCCCTTTGTCAACCGCAGAACTGCTCCCGCAGTGTTCACCGACGAGGTCTCCTTTAGAAGGGTTGGGGTGGCCCAAGGATATAGTAGCTTGAAGTCTGGCAGAGGCACGGGGGCTCCTCCAGCGTTTGGTGGAGTCGCCTGGGCCAGAGCAGTTTGGGAAGATGCAGGCCTCTCAGCCTGCGAAGAGGAAGCGCCACGAACTTGGGTTGGGTCGTGCGCTTGTGAAGAAGGGTTTCATGCTGATGGAGGGGGATTCGGGGTGATCTTTGTGCGAGTCATGATAGCAACTGCAAAGGAAGAAGAAAGGAAAAACAATCAGGGGGTTACAGAGGCTGACTCGGTCATGGAAGGAAGGTGAAACGACGAACGAATGTGAGTTCGTTGCGACGATCGACAAAGCCCTAAGTTACGCAGAAGAGAAATGGAGAAACGACCCACAGCGTATGCACCAGGCAGTTACAGGATGATGCAAATCGGTGAAAATGCAAGAAAACCCAGCAGATGAAGGAAAGTAATTACCTTTCAGTGATCAGGAAGACGAGGGAGGAGGATGGTGATCTGGAACTTTGAAGAGCGTCGAGAGTTTCGCAGAGGGAAGTTAGAGCGTTTTGCAAGCAAGAAGAAAGTGATGAAACAGTGGAACGTAATGGGTTTAAGGGTTTTCGAAATGTTTTTGGGAAGCGCTAACGGCAGATGAAGATAGTCGTTGATGAAAGCCACGTGTCGAACGATGCGCGAAGGGTTTGGTGGAGCGTCAGAGCAGCAGAAAGTACTATCGCTTGGAATTCTGCGTCAATGCCACGTAGACCGGTGTTAACGAAGGCTTTTTCAGTCTTTTCGCTAGACAAGTCTTCGCTTAAGACTGGGGGGCTTGTGTACCGCCCTGGTGGTCGGGTATGATGACGTGGCACCCTGCTACAGTGTAGGCGTGTTGACAAGGCGCCAGGTTGGCAGTTAGGAAGGAAGTCGGGAGGCACGTGTAGTCGCCGATTGTTATGTTGGCGTGTTCCGATCTCCAGCTTACCAGAATAGGCGATCGCCAGGTTGAGGATGAAGTCGCCAGATGCAGACTCAGGCGACCAAGCAGTCGGAGATCGCCAGAATACGCACATCGCCGAAGATAAAGGAAAAGCAGATTACGAAGGCGGCCGGCGAGACCACAGGGAAGGTGTATGAAGGCCCTAACTCGCCAGTTCTAGTAGAGATTGCACTCCTGAGTTAGCTATGCACTGGGCAGTACCATGCATAGGTAACTTAGCCAAAATGAGAGTAGAAGCAGCGCCAAGTCAGGGAGCCTCCAGATGATGGCACGTGTACAGTTGGATACGAGCCACGTGTCCAAATCTGTAACTGCCAGGAGAGAGAAAATCACCAGGTATATAAGAGCTCTTAACGAACTTTCTGAGGTACGCACGTTCAGTTCATACACTTTACGCTTGCGAGAGACAGGGCTGTTGTGAGAGAGAGTTTTTGCACGGTTCTAGTTCTTAGTATTTGGTGATACCGTCACTGACTTGAGCGTCGGAGTGCGATCGGCCGCAGCGGCGCCGTGTCGTTTCTTTGCAGGTTCTTGAAGTAGATCCAGAGGAGGAACGAAGGTGATAAGCAGTGCGCACGTCGATCCTTTGACAAGGCATTCTCCAGCGCTCCGGTCAACAGGCAGGATCATAAAGCAAACAAATAAAGGTACTCAATTAAAGGTTGGCACACAAAAGAATTCCTAAAGAAAAGCACTAGAGTAGATGACCAAATAAAAAAAACAGCACCACTAGAAAATGTTGTGGGCCAGAAAACGTGTTTGTTCCCCAATTTATGCTGAGCTGTATTTTTAGAATTTGGCTCTGAAATTTGTTATGCAAGATATTCAGGATCTTATCTAAAATCTGGCTTTGGAATCACTCAAAACGGATGCACCATTTTTTTTTAATAAATTTTGCAAAATTGGTGTTCGGTTAGGCCAATTGGAGCGCTTCAGATTTGCACTCTGATTTTAAAAGATTTATCATTTTTTTCTGTTGCTTCTTTTGACCTAATTCTTTTTTTGTCCTTTCTATAACACTTTAAACTTGCATTTTCCTGAGAATCAAAATTTTCCTATGGGTGGAAATATTTTTCTGGGTTAAAACAGCCAAAACAGAGAAGGTGAAAACAGGGGAATCTGAAAACTGGAAACAAAAACAGCAAGATACCAAAGTTTAGACACAAAGGAAATTTGTGAAATAGAATTGTGTAGGATCTAAACACAATATGAACTCAAACTAAAAATTAAAAAGGCACCAAAGGAGCAAAGAACAGCAGATTCAAGCAAATAAAGAGACCCAAAATCAAGAAACAATTAAGCCAAATAAAAGGACTACTATGAATTGTTGAGAATATGGATGAACATGACTTGACAAAACATGTATAGATTCAGAAAATTAAAGACTCAAAGCATAATATGAACCAAAATAATGAAAGCAATAAAGACTCAAAGCCTAAAAGAAAATAGCAACACAAAGGTGTATGGAATCCTATCACAAATTGCACAAGAACTTGTTCAAGATCAAATGAACAAGAGTGCTTCGGTTGGATCTTCCACAGAGCACACCAAGAACAAATTAAAATGTAAAAAACAGCAAGACAAGTATGGAAAGTAAATGACAATATGAAATAAAGAAGAACTAAAATTGAAAAGACAAGGAGCTACTCATCTTGAAGAACCAAAGCTCATGATACCAAATGATGGCATTTTCATGAAGGTCTTCTTGAATCATCTAAGAAAATGGTGTGGAAGCTATGGAGGTGTGTGTGCAAGATCCTCCTAAGAGTGGTGTTGATCTTTAAGGTGCATGATGTGTATGAAGCTAGGGAGGTTCGGCCAACCCAAGGAGAGGTGAAGGAGATGAAGTTTAGAGCCTAGAATTCTAGGAGAAGCAAAGCTTGGCACAAAATGGCAGCATAACTTTACTCACAATAAACTTGCCAAATACATGAGATAGCCTCCCTATTTATAGGCTATTTGGGACGTAAATCCTAAGCTAATACATAATGAAATGTAAACCAAATGAAATGCAAAGCTAGACCATGTGCCATGACCGGTCACACCTAGCCAAGTTCTAGAAGGTTTCATTCAAATGTGCTTTCTACACTACCCTATCTACTAAGTACCCCTATTGGGCCTTGATGCAACATATACAAGGCCTTCTCTCTTCCATCCGTGGCTTTATCCACTTGTGCTTGTACATGCATAGCCATTGATCTTGTGAGAGGACCTAGACGGTCTAGTGCCACACCTAGACGCTCCATGGATAGCTTCCCTTCTTCACGGCCTAGACGCTCATTCCTTGGAGCTAGACGCTCTCCTTGGTCTAGACGCTCTTCATGGTGTGGGCTTTGGCTCCCATGGCTAGATGTGCTTGGCCCTCCTCCATCATTGGTGAGAGGTGCTGCTACAGTTTTAGTGATCTGTTCTACTGGTTTAAGGCAGATTTCTGCATCCTCTATCAGGTGTATTCGTTTCACATTTCATTTTCTGTAAAAATGTGGTTGTAAACTCTTCTTGATAGGGTTTCTTGAAGAGTGTGTATGCTGAAATAGGGTTTTTCAGCAAGTGTACATAAGTTCTTGTAGGGTTCAAGAACAGTGGGATTTGTGTTTGTTTGAATTGTGTTTTAGTGAATTTCACCTTGGTTTAGGTGAAGACTGGATGTAGCTCAGTTGAGTGAACCAGTATAATTGCCTTGTGTTCATTCTCCCTTAATCTCTGCACTTAAATTTCTGCATAACTGATAAACTGTCAAGAAATAAATCTGTTCAATTAATAATAAATCTGTTCTTTCTGGGCTTGTTACATACTGTTCTTAGTTTCTGGAAAAACTGTTTGATTTTGAGAAAAACATATATAATCTGTTAAAAGCCACTGGATCAGATTGATTGTGATAGGCTACTCAATTAATTGTCAAGCTATCAATTGAACCTTAATCACTTGCTTAAAATTGACGCTTGCTGTTTTGTGATTCACTGTTTTTCTTTCTAATATTAGTGTGTGTGTATTTGGAAAATCTATCTGCATAGTCTCGTGATTAACCTGGTTGTATAAATGTTTTTCAAACACAAAAGGAGGAAGGCTCAATATGATCTTGTGGCCAAGAACATCATAACCTCTGCATTAACAATGGATGAGTTCTTCAAGATATCCCAATGTAATTCAGCTAAGGAGAAGTGGGAAGTCTTAGAAGTCACTCATGAGGGTACTGAAGATGTGAAGAGGTCAAGAAAACATTCTCTCATCCAAGAATATGAATTGTTTAGAATGCAACACGAGGAAAGCATTATATCCAACAACACTGATGGTACCATCACTATTATTACTACCAACACCACTGATGGTACCATCAATATTATTACTACCAATAACACTATTCGTTCCATCAATTATTAGTACCAATAACCCTGATGGTACCATCAGTATTATTACTACAAAAAAACAATGATTGTACCGTCAGTTTTATTACTACCAACAACACTGATGGTACCATCAGTATTATTAGTACCAACAACACAAATGGTACAGTTAGTATTATTAATACAAACAACACTGATGGTACCATCAGTATTATAACTACCAACAACAGTAATGGTACAATCAGTATTATTACTACCAAAAACACTGATGGTACCATCAATTTTATTACTACCAACAACACTGATGGTACCATCAAGATTATTACTACCAACATCATTGTTGGTACTATCACTATAATTACTACCAACATCACTGATGTTACCATCACTATAATTAACACCAACAAAACTGATGGTACCATTAGTATTATTACTACCACCAACACTGATGGTACCATCAGTATAATTACTACCAGCAACACTGATGTTACCATTAGTATTATTCCTACCGATAACACTAATGGTACGATCATAATTATTACTACCAGCAAAATTGATGCTACAATCAGTATTTTTACTACCAGCAACACTGATGGTACCATCAATACAATTATTACCAGAAACACTAATGGTACCATCAATACTAAAACTACGAACAACACTGATGGTACCATCAAGATTATTACTACCAACAACACTAATGGTACCATCAGTATTATTACTACCAATAACACTTATGGTACCATCAGTATTATTACTACCATCAACACTAATGGTACCATCAGTACTATTACTACCACCAACATTGATGGTACCATCAATACTACTACTACCAATATCACTAATGGTACGATCACTATTATTACTACCAGCAAAATTGATGGTACCATTAATATTATTACTACCAGAAACACTGATGGTACCATCAGTATTATCACTACCAACAACACTAATGGTACAATATATATTATTACTTTCAACAACACTAATGGTACCATCAGTATTATTATATCCAACAACACTGATGGTACCATCAACATTATTACTACCAAAACCACTGATTGTACCATCAGTATTATTAGTACCAATAACACTGATCGTACAATCAATATTATTACTACCAAGAATACTGATGGTACCATCAGTATTATTATTACCAAAAATACTGATGGTACCATCAGTATTATTATTACCAAAAATACTGATGGTACCATCAGTATTATTACTTGCAACAACACTGATTGTACCATCAGTATTATTAGTACCAACAACACTGGTGGTACTATCAGTATTATTACTACAAACAACACTGATGGTACCATAAGTGTTATTACTACAAAAAGCACTAATGGTACCATCAGTATTATTACTAGCAACAACACTAATGGTACCACCAGTATTATTACTACCAAAATAACTAATGCTACCATCAGTATTATTACTATCAACAAAGCTCATGGTACCATCAGTATTATTACTACCAACAACGCGAATGGTACCATCAATATTATTACTACCAACAACGCTGATAGTACCATCAATATTTTTACTACCAACAATAATTATGTTTCCATCAGTATTATTACTACCAACAACACTGATGGTACCATCAATATTATTACTACAAAAAACAATAATTGTACCATCAGTATTATTACTACCAACAATACTGATGGTACCATCAGTATTATTAGTACCAACAACACTGATGGTACCGTTAGTATTATTAATACAAACAACACTGATGGTACCATCAGTATTATTACTACCAACAATACTAATGGTACCATCAGTATTATTACTACCAATAAAACTAATAATACCATCAGTACTATTACTACCAGCAACACTGATTGTACCATCAATATTATTACTACCAACAACGCTGATAGTACCATCAATATTTTTACTACCAACAATAATTATGTTTCCATCAGTATTATTACTACCAACAACACTGATGGTACCATCAATATTATTACTACAAAAAACAATAATTGTACCATCAGTATTATTACTACCAACAACACTGATGGTACCATCAGTATTATTAGTACCAACAACACTGATGGTACCGTTAGTATTATTAATACAAACAACACTGATGGTACCATCAGTATTATTACTACCAACAATACTAATGGTACCATCAGTATTATTACTACCAATAAAACTAATAATACCATCAGTACTATTACTACCAGCAACACTGATTGTACCATCAATATTATTACTACCAACAACAATGATGGTACTATCAATATTTTTACTACCAACAACACTAATGGTATGATCAGTATTATTACTACCAATAACACTAATGGTACCATCAATATTATTACTACAAGCAAAAGTGATGGTACAATCAGTATTATTACTTCCAAAAACACTGATGGTACCATCAATTTTATTACTACCAACAACACTGATGGTACCATCAAGATTATTACTACCAACATCATTGTTGGTACTATCACTATTATTACTACCAAAATCACAGATGTTACCATCACTATAATTAATACCAGAAAACTGATGGAACCATTAGTATTATTACTACCAACAACACTGATGGTACCATCAGTATTATTACTACCGATAACACTCATGGTACGATCAGTATTATTACTACCAGCAAAACTGATGCTACAATAAGTATTTTTACTAAGAGCAACACTGATGGTACCATCAATACAATTATTACCAGAAACACTAATGGTACCATCAATACAATTATTACCAGAAACACTAATGGTACCATCAATACAATTATTACCAGAAACACTAATGGTACCATCAATATTATAACTACGAACAACACTGATGGTACCATCAAGATTTTTACTACCAACATCACTGAAGGTACCATCACTATTATTACTACCAATAACACTGATGGTACCATCAGTATTATTACTACCACCAACACTAATGGTACCATCAGTACTATTACTACCACCAACATTGATGGTACCATCAATACTATTACTACCAATATCACTAATGGTACGATCATTATTATTACTACCAGCAAAATTGATGGTACCATTAATATTATTACTACCACGAACACTGATGGTACCATCAGTATTATCACTACCAACAATACTAATGGTACAATATATATTATTACTTTCAACAACACTAATGGTAACATTAGTATTATTATATCCAACAACACTGATGGTACCATCAACATTATTAATACCAAAACCACTGAAGGTACCATCAGTATTAGTACCAATAACACTGATTGTACAATCAGTATTATTACTACCAAGAACACTGATGGTACCATCAGTATTATTATTACCAGAAATACTGATGGTACCATCAGTATTATTATTACCAAAAATACTGAGGGTACCATCAGTATTATTACTTCCAACAACACTGATTGTACCATCAGTATTATTAGTACCAACAACACTGATGGTACTATCAGTATTATTACTACAAACAACACTGATGGTACCATAAGTGTTATTACTACAAAAAGCACTAAAGGTACCATAGGTATTATTACTACCAACAACACTATTTGTACCGCCAGTATTATTACTACCAAAATCACTAATGCTACCATCAGTATTATTACTATCAACAAAGCTGATGGTACCATCAGTATTATTACTACCAACAATGCGAATGGTACCATCAATATTATTACTACCAACAACGTTGATAGTAGCATCAATATTTTTACTACCAACAATAATTATGTTTCCATCAGTATTATTACTACCAACAACACTGACGGTACCATCAATATTATAACTACCAACAACACTGATGGTACCATTAGTATTATTTCTATCAATATTACAGATGGTACCATCATTATTATTAGTACCAACAACAATATTATTACTACAAACAACACTAATGGTACCATCAATATTATTACTACCAACAACAGTAATGGTACCATCAATATTATTACTACCAATAAAACTGATGGTACCATCGGTATTATTACTACCAGCAACAGTGATGGTACCATCGTTATTACTAGTACCAACAACAGTGATGGTACCATCAGTATTATTACTTCGAACAACATTGATGGTACCATCAGTATTATTACTACCAACAACACTGATGGTACCATCAGTATTATTACTTCCAGCAACACTGATGGTACCATTAATATTATTACTACGAACAACACTGATGGTACCATCGGTAATATTACTACCAACAACAGTGATGGTACCATCAGTATTAGTACTACCAACAACACTGATGGTACCATGAATATTATTACTACCAACAACTCTGATGGTACCATCAATATTACTACTACCAACAACAGTGCTGGTACCATCAGTGTTATTACTACGAAAAGCATAGATGGTACAATTAGTATTATTACTAAATAACACTGATGGTAAGATCAGTATTATTACTTACAGGACAACTGATGGTACCATCAGCATTATCACTACCAATAACACTAATTGTACGATTAGTATTATTACTACTAGCAAAACTGATGGTTTAATCAGTATTATTACTGCCAGCAACACTCATGGTACCATCAGTACTATTACTAACAAAAACACTGATGGTACCATCAATATTATCACTACCAACAACACAGATGGTACGATCAAGAGTATTACCACCAGGATCACCGATGGTACCATCAATATTATAACTACCAATAACACTGATGGTACCATCAGTGTTATTACCACCAATAACACTTAAGCTACCATCACTATTATTACTACCACCAACACTGATAGTACCATCAGTATTATTACAACTACCAACACTGATGATACCATCAATATTATTACTACCAATAAGACTAATGGTACAATCAATATTTTTACTACCAGCAAAATTGATGGTAAAATCAGTATGATAACTACCAGCAACACTGATCGTACCATCAATATTATTACTACCAACAACACTGATGGTACCATCAGTATTATTACATCCAACAACACTGATGGTACCAACAATATTATTACTACCAACACCATTGATGGTACCATCAGTATTATTACTACCAATAACACTGATCGTACAATCAGTATTATTACTACCAAGAACACTGATGGTACCGTAAGTATTATTACAACCAAAAATAGTGATGCTACCATCAGTATTATTACTATCAACAAAGCTGATGGTACCATCAGTATTATTACTACGAACAACACGAATGGTACCATCAATATTATTACTACCAACAACGCTGATAGTACCACCAATATTTTTACTACCAACAATAATTATGTTTCCATCAGTATTATTACTACCAACAACACTGATGGTACCATCAATATTATTACTACCAACAACACTGATGGTACCATTAGTATTATTACTACCAATATCACAGATGGTACCATCATTATTATTAGTACCAACAACACTGATGTTTCCAACAGTATTATTACTATAAACATCACTAATGGTACCATCAATATTATTACTACCAACAACAGTAATGGTACCACCAATATTATTACTACCAACAAAAGTGATGGTACCATCTGTATTATTACTACCAGCAACAGTGATGGTACCATCGTTATTACTACTACCAACAACACTGATGGTACCATCAGTATTATTACTTCGAACAACATTGATGGTACCATCAGTATTATTACTACCAACAACACTGATGGTACCATCAGTATTATTACTTCCAGCAACACTGATGGTACCATCAATATTATTACTACGAACAACACTGATGGTACCATCGGTATTATTACTACCAAAAACAGTGATGGTACCATCAGTATTAGTACTACCAACAACACCTATGGTACCATCAATATTATTACTACCAACAACTCTGATTGTACCATCATTATTACTACTACCAACAACAGTGCTGGTACCATCAGTGTTATTATTATGAACAACACTGATGGTACCATCAATATTATTACTACCAACAAAACTTATGGTACTATCCGTATTATTACTATGAAAAGCACAGATGGTACCATTAGTATTATTACTAAATAACACTGATGGTACCATCAGTATTATTACTTACAGGACAACTGATGGTACCATCAGTATTATCACTACCAATAACACTAATGGTACCATCTGTATTATTACTACCAGCAAAAGTGATGGTGTAATCAGTATTATTACTGCCAGCAACACTAATGGTACCATCAGTACTAGTACTAACAAAAACACTGATGGTACCATCAATATTATAACTACCAACAACACAGATGGTACAATCAAAATTATTACTACCAGAATCACTGATGGTACCATCAATATTATAACTACCAATAACACTGATGGTACCATCAGTGTTATTACCACCAATAACACTTATGCTACCATCACTATTATTACTACCACCAACACTGATAGTATCATCAGTATTATTACAACCACCAACATTGATGATACCATCAATATTATTACTACCAATAAGACTAATGGTACAATCAATATTTTTACTACCAGCAAAATTGATGGTAAAATCAGTATGATAACTACCAGCAACACTGATCGTACCATTAATATTATTACTACCAACAACACTGATGGTACCATCAGTATTATTACATCCAACAACACTGATGGTACCAACAATAGTATTACTACCAACACCATTGATGGTACCATCAGTATTATTACTACCAATAACACTGATCGTACAATCAGTATTATTACTACCAAGAACACTGATGGTACCGTAAGTATTATTACTACCAAAAATAGTGATGCTACCATCAGTATTATTACTATCAACAAAGCTGATGGTACCATCAGTATTATTACTACCAACAACGCGAATGGTACCATCAATATTATTACTACCAACAACGCTGATAGTACCACCAATATTTTTACTATCAACAATAATTATGTTTCCATCAGTATTATTACTACCAACAACACTGATGGTACCATTAGTATTATTACTACCAATATCACAGATGGTACCATCATTATTATTACTACCAAAAACACTCATGGTACCATCAGTATTTGTACCGTCCCGTACCCGGGCGTTGACCAAATCAAGGTCAAAGTCAACATCAGGGGTCAAAGTCAACGCAAGGCGTTGCCTAGGTGAAGAGACGCTAAGCGCCAGCGTCATCAACCAGGGCGTCGCCTAGACGAGGCGTCACCTAGGGAAAGGCGTCGCCCAACCAGGGCATCGCCAGATCAAACAGTGCTAAAGCAAGGCAATCACAGTGTGGTTCCCCGATACCCATGGGTAGGAAAGACCATGGAGGGAGCGACGCCGTGGGAAGGCCTCAGGTCCCGATAGCCCGGGGCAGCGATAAAGAGAAGGAAAAGGTGGCTTCAAGGCCATAGTGATAGTACCAGTGTAGGGCAGCCTGACTCGTGAAGTACCCCTGCCGCCCCAGAGACGCCTTTGGGACAGATACGACTCGAGAAGAAGGTCACGCCCAGGGCAGCCGGGCGCAAGGTACAAGGGGAAGGCAGATACGCTCTCAAAGTAAGTGACTAGATGATTGGGGGCATGAGTCGGCACCCAAAAAGTCACCCCTAGCGCAGTAGCACTCCCAAGCAGGAGGACTCACACGTAGAAACGTCCCCAGATGGGTAGAAACGCCCCAGATGGGGTCACGGCGTCGTGAGGCCCTCCACGTGTACGACAGCCATGTCAGAATAGAAACACCCTTTAGTCAGGTGCCAGGTAATTAAAGTCATTCAATGCAGTGTCCGTTTCGAGCGTTCAGGTACTATAATGGCTCCCAAGCGTTTCAACGTCTTAAATGCGCTACGATTTCTAATTAGATACGCTGATTGAGTGCGTTACATTTGTAATTAAAGGCGCTTTAAATGCTTGGGTAGTTTAAATAGCGCGGGGGATGTTGGAAACGGGGTTCGGAACTTTTGGCGAATTTCCCAGAAACTCTCTAGTTGCTTGCTCGAGCCTTGAGGTTACGCACAAGGGACTAGGGAAAGATTTTTGCTAGGAGGAGAAAAACACACACACAATCCACAGTTCCTTTTGATCACCTTCAGAGTGCCATACGCGGTGCTCAGAGACGTAGGTGAACAGTTTTGGTGTTTCTTGCTGGCTGACTTGAGCGTCGGAGTGCAAACGGCCGCTAGGGCGCCTCTTTGTCCTCTTTTTTGTAGGAATCCACAGGTGACCAGTGAGGAGGAGTCCCTAGCTGACGGTTGAGGTCGCGCACGAAGACGTCCCGGTCAACCGGACGGAACAGTATTATTACAACAAACAACACTAATGGTACCATCAATATTATTACTACCAACAACAGTAATGGTAACATCAATATTATTACTACCAACAAAACTGATGGTACCATCAGTATTATTACTACCAGCAACAGTGATGGTACCATCGTTATTATTACTACTAACAATACTGATTGTACCATCAGTATTATTACTACCACCAAGACTGATGGTACCATTAGTATTATTACTACCAATAAAAGTAATGGTATCATCAATATTTTTACTACCAGCAAAACGGATGGTACAATCTATATTACTACTACCAGGAACACTGATGGTACTATCAATACTATTACTACCAAAAATACTAATGGTACCATGAATATTATTACTACCAACAACAGTGGTGGTACCATCAAGATTATTACTACCAACATCACTGATGGTACCATCACAATTATTACTACCAACAACACTGATGGTACCATCAAGATTATTACTACCAACATCACTAATGGTACCATGAGTATTATTACTACCACCAACAGTGATGGTACCATCAGTATTATTACTACCACCAACACTGATGGTACCATCAGTATTATTCCTACCGATAACACTAACGGTACCATCAGTATTGTTACTGTTCCGTCCGGTAGACCTGTGACGTCTTTGTGCGCGACCTCAACCGTCAGCTAGGGACTCCTTCCCACTGGTTACTTGTGGATTCCTGCAAAAAGAGGACAAAGGGGCGCCCTAGCGGCCGTTTGAACTCCGACGCTCAAGTCAGCCAGCAAGAAACACCAAAACTATGCACCTCCGTATCTGAGCACCGCGTATGGCACTCTGAAGGTGGTAAAAAGAACTGTGTATTGTGTGTATATTCTCGCTCTGGCAAACAACCTCTTTTCCAGTCCCTTGTGCGCAGCCTTACGACTTCGAGCAAGCAACCGGAGTGTATTCTGGAAAAATTTGCCAAAACTTCGACCCCTGTTCCCAATATTCTCAGCGCTATTTAAACTACCCAAGCATTTAAAGCGCCTTAAAGCGCTTTTAATCACAAACGTAACGCGCTCAATTAAGGCGTCTAATTAGAAAACATAGCGCATTTAAGACGTTGAAACGCTTGGGAGCCATTATAGTACCTGAACGCTCGAAACAGAAACTGTATTGAATGACTTTAATTACCTGGTACCTGACTAAAGGGTGTTTCTATTCTGACCTGGCTGTCATACACGTGGAGGGCCTCACGACGCCATGACCCCATCTGGGGGTGTTTCTGCCCATCTGGGGACGTTTCTACGTGTGAGTCCTCCTGCCTGCGAGTGCTACTGCGCAAGGGGTGACTTTTTGGGTGCCAACTTATGCCCCCAATCATCTAGTCACTCACTCTGAGAGCGAATCTGCCTTCCATTCGTACCCTGCACCCGGCTGCCCTGGGCGTGACCTTCCTCTTGAGTCGTATCTGTCCCAAAAGCGTCTCTGGGCGGCAGGGGTACTTCACGAGTCAGGCTGCCCTACACTGGTGTTGTTACTATGGCCTTGAAGCCACCTTTCTCTTCTCTTTATCATTCTCCCGGATCATCGGGTCCTGAGGCCTTCCCACGACGTCGCTCCCTTCATGGTCTTTCCTACCCATGGATATCGGGGAACCACACTGTGATTGCCTTGCTTTAGTAATGTTTGATATGGCGACGCCCTGGTTGGGCGACGCCTTCACCTAGGCGACGCTTTGCCTTGGCGACGCCTCTTCTTGACGACGCTGGCACTTGGCGTCTCTTCACCTAGGCAACGCCTTGTGTTAACTTTGACTCCTGGTGTTGACTTGGACCTTGACTTAGTCAACGCCCGGATACGGGACGGTACACAAGCCCCCCAGTCTTAAGCCGAAGACTTGTCTTCAGCGTAAAGACTAAGGCCTCGCCCATGTCGTCCACGTGCCACCCTGATGACGTGTTACTCCCTGCTGACTCAACAATTCTCGAATTATTGACGTGACACTCTCTGAACCATAGGAGCGCTCTTAATGACTGATTGGACATCCTCTGAAACGGGGAAAATAACACCTTTTGGGGCTACCCTTGATCGCGCGCCACGTAGCCCATCGTACGGCCAGCCTCTAGAGACGCTTGCGTTTCCCCTGGGCGATTGATCCTTTGACACGTGGCACGATCTCACGGCTCCTAGTTAGCGCCTCTTGGGTTGCAAATGTAACGTTCTAGTTACCCCCAAACCCCGCGCTCACCCCACTGTTACATTCATTCCCTCTGCGTCTCTGCACTGTTCATCGCCTTCAACCCCTTTTCTCTACAATTGCTGTTCTCTCCCTCCTGTGCTCTTCTTCCGCCTTCACTTTGACATTGTGTGTATATTTTCGCATATCCACGACTCTTCCCTTTCGTCGCATTGCATGATTTATTGAACTGCCTGGGACTGTTGACATTTATGCATTACTGTGTTCTTCCGCTTCTCCTTCCTTCTCTGTTCCCTTCTCCTTCTTTCTGGGTTTTCTCGCGTGAGTGGTGTTTCCTGGGGTTCACTCCACTTCCTGTCATGGCTACACTTGTTAAAACCTTTTTCCTCTCTTCTTTCTCCAGCTATTTATTCACACCATGACACGCACGAACGCGGAGTCTGATTCCTCCCCCAAGACCCCCAAGTCCAACTACAAAGCTTACTACCCAGGGCCCCCGACGAGCTCTTGAACGAGTGTACCAGCCTGACTACCTTCCAGGACCTGGAAGCTCATCGTGGGGATCCCCACTTGTATAACTTTAACGCTTTCTGCCGCACTCACGACGTTCACATATCCGTCCGTCCCGGCAGGCCTGGGGAACCTGTCTGCGTGGACGACAGACCTAGAAAGGGGAACCCTTTCTTCTTTATGTACTAGACGGTGTTTAAACGCGTAGGGGTGCGTCTCCCATTCACCCCCTTTGAAAGGGAACTCCTCACCGAAATTAATACCGCCCCCGCCTAGCTCCACCCCAACAGCTGGGCATTTGTAAGGGGTTTTCAAATTCTCTGTGGGCATCTGGGCATCCTTCCCTCCGTAGACGTTTTCCTGCATTTCTTCGAAGTGAAAAATCAGGGGAAAAGCTTATGGGTAAGCTTTTCCGGGATCGCGGGCAGGATCCTCCTCTCCCTCTTACAAAACTCTTACAAAAACTGGAAAAGGGAAATTCTTTAGAGTGTGCAGCGCCAAACACGACCCCACGGCCTTGGACGGATTCCCCCTTTATTGGACGGAGCGCCCTAAGCTGCTTAGGGCCAAAGCCCTGGAAGAGCTATCTCCTGCTGACAGGGAGGTAAGCAAGGCCTTGGCTGGTCTGGGATCGTTTTTGATACATTGAAGCTTGTTGCTAGCGAATACAATGCTCACGCCCTGACAACATACTTTGGTAAGGAGACTCTCCCCTCATCCCTTTTGCTGTGAACACCTTGCTACCGGATGTGTGTTCCCACAGCCTCTTCCCCCTGTTTTCCATGGTGCCATGTTACTTGTATCTCACGCATCTATGCGCTTTGTAATTTTGTATAGTTGCTTTGGCCTTGATTTCTGTTGCTTGGTCTATTCTGATGTAGGATCGGTGATGGACGCCTCCAAAAGGATGATGCTGGCGAAAGCGATGAAGGAGGCTTGTGCTGCCAAGGCGGGCGCCTCCTCCGCCCCTGCTGCTGATCCGATCCCCCCACCAACTCTGCCACCGCCACCACCGATCACCACCGAAGCCCCTCTAGGCTCAACTTCGTCATCTCCACATAGCCCCGAGGCGCTTCAGACTCCCGGCTCTCCTCTGCCCATCGCCGCCGTTCCTCTAGCCGTGGCCTCGTCGCCGGCTCCAACCCCCCTTGACAAAGGGAAACGGGTCTTGGAGATTTTGTCAGATGATGAGGACTCGGAAGGTGTGGCACCCTTCAAGAGGAGGAAATCTGCGCGGGTTCCCCTTCTGCCAGAGGCGTCGCCCCAGGGAGGGAACTCCTTCATGGATAATCCTCCAAGTGCGACCTCACTTCCCCCCACAACAGTCCAAGAGGAAGGGGGCGAAGGCGCCGAATCTGCCCCGCCTCCGCCACCGGCAGAAGTCTCTGCTTCCCCTGCTCCCGTCGCTGCCGCCCCCGATCTCATCGCCATCCCTCCTCCAATCATGCATCTGATGAGGGGCTTCAGTGGCGGAACTATGCTAGAGGGCACCGACAGAAAGGTGGGCATGCCTTTCTACTTGGGGGCCTTCCTGACAGTGGCCCTTGAATGGCGCGCCCAGGCCAGAAATGTTGTTCTACAAGCTCAAACCCTCCAGGCCTTGGAAACAAGGGTAACTGCCCTGGAGGAGGAAAAGAAAACCCTGGAATGCCAAAACAAGGCCTACCAAAGCACTCTGAAGCAGGCTCAATAGGCCAAAGAAAAGGCTGAAAAGCAACTGGCAGAGGCGATGGGGTTCCAGGCTGACTTTTATACTCGGGAAGTCGCCCTCCAAGTTCAGTTAACGGGCCTTCAAGACTTAGTCGAAGCTGACGCAGAAGTTCAAAAGGACTTGAAGGACCGTTGCTGTGAGCAGGCTGACGAGATGGAGCGGATGGAGGGGGAAATGGCTACCCAGGCCAAAGCTATGGGCCTTCTCCAGGTTGACTACGACAAACTACAGGTCAAGGTCAGTCGGCTTCGTGTGGAAAAGGAAGCTTTGGAGAAGCAGGTAGCTTCTGGGGACGCCGCCATTGAGGAGCTAGAGAAGGACAAAAAGGCCCTCATCCAGGACATGGCGGGCACTTTCGAGGAGGGATTCCAGGAAGCTCTGGCCCAAGCAGTCTGCATGAACCCGGGGATCGACATTTCCAGCTGTGATTCCACTCACCACATTGTTAATGGAAAGGTCGTGCCTCTGGAGATAGATGATTGAGCCGCCACCCTCGATCATCAGCCCATTCTTTTATACTTGTTTTAACCTTCTTTGATAAACTTGTAATTCTTTGAATCGTCTGCACTCTTGCTACAACTCTGGGATTTTGTATGAGTACTTTCGTGTCCTCGCGACACAGAATTCTGCCTGTGTGATCTTATTCTCATTCTTTGCCTTTGCGTGCTTCGGTTGTTTTGCTTGTATTATACCCGTTTCTTTCACTTCGTTGGGCGACCTTGTATGCCCGGGAAAGGTCACGCGCCAATGCCCACGCCCATGGAGAGTCTCACCTAGTGGAGCCGTATCGTCCACGGGGTGTCTCTAACACCGAAACGGTCCTTTCCTTGATCCTTAACGCCTGGCGCCCACGCCTAAGGAGAGGCCTGCTACAGCAGCGCCGTATCGTCCCCGGGTGTCTAAAACGCCGAGTGCTCTGGGGGGGGGTCGTTCCCTCCATGGTCTTTCCTTCCCATAGGTATCGGGGAACACCCTTCCAGTGATTCGCTGCCGTTTGGCGGTCTCGTCTCCCTCCACAGTCTTTCCTACCTGTGGGTATCGGGGAGGCGACGCCAGTAACTAACTTTGCCCTCTTCGATTTCGTCTCCCTCCACAGTCTTACCTACTTGTGGGTATCGGGGAGGCGACCCTGCTGATATTTTGGTTGGCGACGCCCGCGGCGTCTCACGCTGGCGTCGCCCTTTGCGTCCTTCTAGGCGACGCCTCGGGCGTCTCATGCTGGCGTGGCCTTGGGCGTCATCTTTACCTTTACATTGACTTTGACCTTGGCCTTGGTCGACGCCTGAGGACAGCGAAGAGCTCAAGGTTTTGCCCGTGCCATCCACGTGGCGCTTCTTGTATGGCTGATGGGACGTTCAGTCATTCGACTTGATCCACGTGGCGCTTCTTGTATGGCTGATGGGACGTTCAGTCATTCGACTTGATCCTGACTCCTACTGTGCCCCTGACCCACTTTCGACGGCGCATCGTACCACTGGGCATTCTGTCGATACCAAAGGGGACGAGGGAAAAGTCTCCTTACCAAAGTATGTTGTCAGGGCGTGAGCATTGTATTCGCTAGCAACAAGCTTCAAAGTATCAAAAACGATCCCCAGCCTAGCCAAGGCCTTACTTACTTCCCTGTCAGCAGGAGATAGCTCTTCCAGGGCTTTGGCCCTAAGCAGCTTAGGGCGCTCCGTCCAATAGAGGGGAAAGCCGTCCAAGGCTGTGGGGTCGTGCTTGGCGTTGCACACTCTAAAGAATTTCCCTTTCCAGTTCTTGTAAGAGTTTTGGAAGAGGGAGAGGAGGATCCTGCCCGCGATCCCGGAAAAGCTTACCCAGAAGCTTTTCCCCTGTTTCTTCACTTCGAAGAAATGCAGGAAAACGTCTACGGAGGGAATGATGCCCAAGTGCCCGCAAAGGATTTTAAAACCCCTTACGAATGCCCAGCTGTTGGGATGGAGCTAGGCAGGGGCGGTATTGATTTCGGTGAGGCGTTCCCTTTCAAAGGGGGTGAATGGGAGACGCACCCCTACGCGTTTAAACACCGTCTGGTACATGAAGAAGAAAGGGTTCCCCTTTCTAGGTCTGTCGTCCACGCAGACAGGTTCCCCAGGCCTGCCGGGACAGACGGATATGTGGGCGTCGTGAGTGCGGCAGAAAGCGTTAAAGTTATACAAATGGGGATCCCCACGGTGAGCTTCCAGGTCCTGGAAGGTAGTCAGGCTGGTACACTCGTTCAAGAGCTCGTCGGGGGCCCTGGGTAGTAGGCTTTGTAATTGGACTTGGGGGTCTTGGGGGAGGAATCAGGCTCCGCGTTCGTGCACGTTATGGTGTAGATAAATAGCTGGAGAAAGAAGAGAGGAAAAAGGTTTTAACAAGTGTAGCCATGATAGGAAGGGGAGTGAACCCCAGGAAACACCACCCACGCGAGAAAACCCAGAAAGAAGGAGAAGGGAACAGAGAAGGAAGGAGAAGCGGAAGAACGTAGTAATGCATGAATGTCAACAGTCCCAGGCAGTTCAATAAATCATACAATGCGACGAAAGGGAAGAGTCGTGAGTATTCGAAAATCATACCTTTGCTGTCAAAGTGAAGGCGGAAGAACGTAGTAATGCATGAATGTCAACAGTCCCAGGCAGTTCAATAAATCATACAATGCGACGAAAGGGAAGAGTCGTGAGTATTCGAAAATCATACCTTTGCTGTCAAAGTGAAGGCGGAAGAAGAGCACAGGAAGGAGAGAACAACAATTGCAAAGAAAAGGGGTTTGAAGACGACGAACAGTGCAGAGACGCAGAGGGAATGAATGTAACAGTGGGGTGAGCGCGGGGTTTGGGGGTAACTTAAACGTTACATTTTGCAACCCAAGAGGCGCTAACTAAGAGCCATGAGATCGTGCCACGTGTCAAAGGATCAATCGCCCAAGGGAAACGCAAGGGTCTCTAGAGGCTGGCCGTGCGATCGGCTACGTGGCGCGCGATCAAGGGTAGCCCCAAAAGGTGTTATTCTCCGCGTTTCAGAGGATGTCCAATCAGTCATTAAGAGCACTCCTATGGTTCAGAGAGTGTCACGTCAATAATTGGAGAATTGTTGAGTCAGCAGGGAGCGACACGTCATCAGGGTGGCACGTGGACGGCGTGGGCGAGGCCTTAGTCTTTACGCTGAAGACAAGTCTTCGGCTTAAGACTGGGGGGCTTGTGTACCGTCCCGTACCCGGGCGTTGACTAAGTCAAGGTCAAAGTCAAAGTCAACACAAGGCGTTGCCTAGGTGAAGAGACGCTAAGTGCCAGCGTCGTCAAGAAGAGGCGTCGCCAAGGCAAGGCGTCGCCTAGGTGAAGGCGCCTCCCAACCAGGGCGTCGCCAGATCAAACAGTACTAAAGCAAGGCAATCACAGTGTGGTTCCCCGATACCCATGGGTAGGAAAGACCATGGAGGGAGCGACGCCGTGGGAAGGTGATGGAGATCAAGCCCAAGAGGACATGGAGGCCAATCAACAAGATCAAGAGGAGGTGGAGGCACAAATAGAAGACGCCCATGGAGGTCAAAGTCCACCTCAAAGGATTACAAGAAGCATGTTCAAAGCTTTGGGAGCAAGAGGACATTTATTTTCTCTTTGTGTAATTTCTTTAGTTGAAGGTGCTTAGAGGGAAACATTAGAAACCTCTTTTGTTTTAGCATCTTTTAGGCTTTAGTTAGGAGCTTTAGGGGGGTGTATTAGTAGATAGGTGTAGGAGTAGAATAGGAGGTGCCAAAGTGAAGGAAAGAGTCACACCTTCCTCATGCTTGGAATAGGCGCCGGTTTTGAATAGTTTTTAGGAGGGAATTTTGAATTCTCTTAGCTTTATTTTTCAGCACCTTAGGCTATAAATAGAGGTGCTCTCCTTGTAAAATTGAGATTGGAATTAATCTAAGAAAACTCTACTCAAATTTTGAGTGACCTTTGGAGAGCTTTTGGATCCTTCTTCTCTAGTCTTATCTTGATGGATCAATGGAGTCCTCAAGTGGCGACATCACTCTCATCTAGGAGCATTCCACACTTCTAGTGGCGAGATCATCCATCCTCCTTTCATCTTCATGAGCATTCTCTTCTCCTTCCTTTCTTCTTCTTCAATTGTTCATGTTGCTTTGTGTTCTTGAGTTTTTCAGTTTCGGTTTTTCTATTTTCCAGCACTATGTTCTGTTTTGTTCTTAATTCTGTTCGGTTCATATGATTAATTGCTTAATTCTGTTCGGTCATTCCAGCTTTCATTCTCTTTGTTGATTCAATTTGACAATATTTGGTTCATCCAAATGAGTTTGGGATTTGGTACTAATTTTGGTGAGTTCTTGTCTTAGAACAATGATCCAACTCTAAGAAAAGTGCCTCTATATTTTCCAGCTCAAGGTGATTCCTAAGAATGTCAAGAATCTTGTTCTATGTGGCTATTGGAATCACATCATGTGGTATCATGAGTCTTAGGTTCTTCTTGTTTAATTGTTGAGTTGCGTGCACTTTAATTTCAAGAGCTCTTTAATTTCTTGCAATTTAAGTTTCTGTTTTAGAATTTTAATTGAGTATTCTTGCTGTTTTTTTTTTTTTTTTTTGCTCCAAGTGCTTGTGAAAAGGTTTATGGCACTCATAATTCTTATGAGTATGGTTGCTCTTTTGGAATGGCATTATCCTTCCTAGAGTTTACCTTAAGCTTCCTTTCACTTATTGTTAAAATTTGTGATATGTCTTTTAATTTTGTAATCATGTCAAGTTTTGTCTTAGTCATGTTATTCCATATATGTCATTACTTCTAGTAGTACTTTTATTGCTTTGATTGTTTCTTGCTTTGGTGTCATATAATTTTCTGAATTGATGTTGATCCTTTGTGCATTTTCTTTTTAGAATTGAGTTCATACTTGTATTCTAGACCTATACAAGTTCCAATACATCATTTTCTATTATGTCTTTGCTAGTTCATCATTCTGTTTTTTTATTCCTATTAGGATTCCTCTGTTTCTGAAAAAAATGCTTACTGTTTTTCCTTATTGCAATTGATTTACGTACTTTAAAATTCTGAAATTCTGTATTTGAGATATTCAAAGTGTTAGAAAAGAATAGAAAAAAGAATCATTCAAAAATATGAAGTACACAAAAAATGATAAATAAAATAAAAAAAGTGTACATTCCTGCCAAAAAAAAATACGGTAATCTGGCAGCGATTTTAAAAAATTTATTTCTCTCAATTGGCTTACTGTTTTTAATTGATTCCACTGCCATTATTGAGTTAACATCTTGAAGATTCTGTGGTATAAATTTCATAATCCAGTTCGCTCTACAACGTTCCAGTTAAATCAGTGAATATCAAGTACAGTTTGCATAAAAAAAAATAAAATTTCCAGTAGCTAATTTTTTTGTTTTCTTCATCTACTCTAGTGCTTTTCCTTAGGTATTCTTTTGTGTGCCTACTTTTCTCATTGAGTTCTTTATTTTCTTGATTGTCTTTCATTCTTACTCTTTGAGTTTGTCTTACATATAGTATTCCTTTTGCAATTACCTTTCCTTGCTTATACCTTTTCTTGTTTGTCTTTATTGTTTCTTTGGTTTTGTGGTGGTTTGCTCTTAAGATTGGTGTGCTTGCTTTGACATATTTCATTTGAGGATTCTAAGGCCTCAAGATCAGATTGGTGCAAGAACATTATTTCTTTGAGAGTGATATCTTTTTCAGCCTTAGTTCACTTCGGCAGTTTCATTGCCAAAAGCTCACTGTTTTTGCTAATTTTTAACTTGTTTGCTGTTTTTGTGTGTTTGCTGTTTTTAATTACAAATGACTGGCTTTTCAAGTGATGCATCCTACAAGCAGAATTCTCCTTCCAAAGCTTCAATTCTTGGTGAATTACATGAAGCTCAAAGAACAATTAGACGGTTGGAGGAGAAAATGCAAAAGATGGAGGTCCAACAAACTAGACCATCTCCTTCTATCCATGATGGACATCATTCTCATAGACCATCTTCAAGAGCTTCTTCAAATGATGTTGGCCGTGAAGATGAGCATAGGAGAAGGAGACCTCCACCCCAAGTCCATGGACAAAGACATCATCACCAAGGGGAAAGAATTCACTACGGCAATGGCTTCTACCATGATGCAAAGTCCAAGCTTCCTTCGGTCAAGCTACCTTGTTTTAATGGTTCTAGTGATCCAAATGTATATTTAGATTGGGAGGCTAAGTGTGAACAAATTTTTGAGATCCATGAGATCCAAGATGAGCATAAGCTCAAGCTAGCCACCCTAGAGTTTAGTGATTATGCCATGAAATGGTGGCATGGAATTGTAAAGGACATTATCTATCACAAGGGTCCTCCCGTGGACTCTTGGAACTCTTTAAAGGATCATATGCGCGCTAGGTTTGTGTCCCCACATTTTAGGAAAGACCTCATGTTGAGACTCCAACGGTTTCAACAAGGCACGCTAAATGTGGATGAATATTATAAGGAGCTTGAGACGCTTGTGCTTAAAATTGAATTAGAAGAAAGTGAAGAAGCCATGGTTGCTAGGTTTGTGAGTGGTCTTAGGAAGGATATTCAAGACATTGTTGAGTTACAAGAGTATTCATCATTGGGCTCTTTAGTTCATCTTGCAATGAAGGTGGAAGCCCAACTTGCTAAGAAAAACTCTTTTAAAAATGCTTCTTTTTCTAAACATCCTTCCAAAGATTCTTCTTTCAAACCCAAGGAATCTAAGCCATCTACTTCTAGACCTAAGTCTCCCACTAGAACAACTAACACTAAATGCTTTAAATGTATCGGTTATGGTCATATTGCTGCAAATTGTCCTTCCAAACGAAGTATGTACATGCATGAGGGCATTGTAGTTAGTGAGCATGATTCGGATTCTCCAAAGCATTCATTGCATTCTCATGCATCTAGTGAGGAAGAGAGCGAATGTCCACTTGAAGGGGACTTGTTAGTTGTGAGAAGACTTCTTGGACAAGTTTCACAACCTTTTGATGAAAGTTGATCCTGCCTGTTGACCGGAACGCTGGAAACTGCCTCGTCAAAGGATCGACGTGCACACCGCTTCTCACCTCCGTTCCTCTTCGAGATCCACCTCAAGAACCTGCAAAGAAACAGAGCGGCGCCGCTGCGGCCGATCGCACTCCAACGCTCAAGTCAGTGACGGTATCACCAAATACTAAGAGAACAAGAACCGTGCAAATCCTCTCTCACAGTCAGCTCTATAACTCGCAAGCGTAAAGAGTATAAACTGAACGTGCGTACCTCAGAAAGTTTGTTGAGAACTCTTATATACCTGGCTGTTTTCTCTCTCCTGGTAGTTACAGACCTGGACACGTGGCTCGCATCCAGTCGTACACGTGCCATCATCTGGAGCCTCCTTGACTTGGCGCTGCTTCTACTCTCATTTTGGCTAAGTTACTTATGCATGGTACTGCCCAGTGCATAGCTAACTTGGGAGTGCGATCTCTACTGGAACTGGCGAGTTAGGGGCCTTCATACACCTTCCCTGTGGTCTCGCCGGCCGCCTTCATAATCTGCTTCTCCTTCATCTTTGGCGATGTGCTTGCTCTGGCGATCTCCGATGATTAGGTCGCCTGAAACTACATCTGGCGACTTCATCTTTATCCAGGTGATCGCCGATTCTGGTAAGCTGGACATCGGAACACGCCAATTTAACAATTGGCGACTACACGAGCCCCCCGACTTCCTTCCCTCTTGCCAACCTGGCGCCTTGCCAACACGCCTATACTGTAGCAGGGTGCCACGTCATCACTCCCGACCACCAGGGCGGTACACAAGCCCCCCAGTCTTAAGCGAAGACTTGTCTAGCGAAAAGACTGAAAAAGTCACGTCAACACCGGTCTACGTGGCACTGACGCAGAATTCCAAACGGCTGTACCTTCTGCTGCTCTGACGCTCCACCAAACCCCTAACTCATCGCTTGACGCGTGGCTTCATCAACGGCTCTCTTCAGTTGCCGTTTGCGCTTCCTAAACCCATTTCGAAAAAACCCTTAAACCCATTTTCACTCAACACTGTTCCATCACTTTCCCTCGCATTCACGAACGCTCTAACTTCCTTCTGCGAAAAACTCTCAGCGCTCTCCAGCATTCTGAATCACCATCAACCTTCATCGTCTTCCTGATCATCAAAAGGTACCTACTTTCCTTCTTCTGCTGGTTTTCCTTGCATTTTAACCGATTCGCATCATCCTGTAACTGCCTGGTGCATACGCTGTGGGTTGTTTTTCCATTTCTCCTTCTGCGTAACTTAGGGCTTCGTCAATCGTCGCAACGAACCTACATTCGTTCGTTTTTCACCTTCCTTCTATGATCGAGTCAGCCTCTGTAACCCCTGATCATTTTTCCTTTCTTCTTCCTTTGCAGCTGCTACCATGACTCGCACAAAGATCACCCCGAATCCTCCTCCTTCATCACGAAACCTCCCTTCACAAGCACACGACCCACCACGAGTTCGTGGCGCTTCATCTTCGCAGGCTGAGAGGCCTGCGTCTTCCCGTCCTGTCCTGGCCCAGGCGACTCCACCTATCGCTGGAGGAGCCCCCGTTCCCCTGCCAGACTTCAAAACCTTGTATCCCTGGGCCAACTCGACCCTTCTGAGGGAGACATCCTCTGTGAACACTGCGGGAGCAGTTTTGCGGCTGACTAAGGGGGACGAGATTCATCAATCGTTTCACAAGGAGCACGACGAGAAGATGATGGTGCTGCCTTGCCCCCCCGATCTGCCTGTTTGTGCTGATGACAAAGTAAGCGCCGACGGGCCCTTCTGCTTTGTCTATACGACTTTATTCAAGAAGGTCAAGCTCAAGTTCCCTTTCACCCGATTCGAGAGGGAACTTCTTACCGAGCTCAACATTGCTGCCGCCCAGCTCCACCCCAACAATTGGGCGTTTGTTCGAGCTTTTCAAGTGATGTGCGACCACCTGGGGTTGCCCGCATCGGTGGATGTATTCCTGTTCCTCTTCGAAGCCAAGCACCCAGGAGACCGCCTGTGGGTTAGCTTGAACGCGATTGCTGGGAGGTCCATCTTTGCTATCTTCCAGCAATCCTACAAGGACTGGAAGGGGAAGTTCGTCCAAGTGTGCGCTAATGACAAGGACGCTTCCCTTCTCGACGGCTTCCCCTTGTACTGGGTGGACAAGGGGAAGAAAGAGTCCAAGAGCTGTTTCAGGAGACCCAGAAGTCCTGACAGCATGGGAGCATTGGACAGAGATCTCTGTCTCTTCTGGAAAAGGGTGGCGGACGCCAACATTACTTTCCTTACCACCACCTTGATCTGCTTCGAATTCTACGAAGACCAGCTAGAAATTCGAATAGGTTAGAACATTAAAAACCATTGTTTAAATACTGCTTCTGTTTAACTGTTTCTGGGCGTCTTGCGCGTTATGCGCAAGACTTTGGTTTTATCCTTCCTGCACATATCATCTGCTTGTGTACTACCTTATGCACTTATTTTTTCCTTGAGTTGACCCATGCATTTTCGTTCCATGCAGACAACATGTTGGGCAAAGGCATGCTCGCTGAACTAAAGGCGCTCGCCCGAAACCATGGGTTGGCGACGGGTTCGCAAACGGTGCCCAACTCGGTGGTGGAGACAGCCATCGTCCAAGGGCGATCACCTCCCAAGGAACCTACCCAACGCAAGAAATTGGCCCTCAAGAGACCTAAAAGGAAAGCCCCTCAGGTGATCCACGAGGAGGAGGAAGAAGATGACGAAGCCACCGAAGATGGTTTGGTCTCCAAGAGGAAGAGGGTGGCACCTTCTTCACCGCCTGCTCCCCCTCCTCTTCCAACATCCACACCTCCATTGATGCCTGCTCCTCCTCCATCATCGCCACCCCCACAGGCTCCTGCCTCACCAGTCCAAGCGGTCCCACTGGCCACTGCGCCACCTGCAGCTGAGGCCCAAGAGCCAAACTTCTTGGAGGACCCCCCAAGCGCTTCTACACCATATGTGTCAGCTGGAGGGGTCCCCCTTCAAACGCTTCAGCTGCAGAAGATGCTCCAATCGGGAATGAGGTTGCTCATACCTCTCCGATTCTGATCACCGAATCCCCGATTCCGTCGCCACGCCAAGAAGCAACTACTGAAGAACCCGCTAAGGAAGGTGGCGAAGAGAACCCACAACAGGCCCACCTGGTGCCTCTCCAAGCAGCAAACCTCCCTTTGGAGGTCACAAGGATGTGGGAGCCTCTAACTGCCAAGCTGAAGACCATAGCAGAGGATATCCCGGCGATCATAACCAGAGCTGTGGAGAGCTCAACCAGGAAGCTCCAAGACGACCTCTTCAACCTCAAAACCGAAAACAGCACCATGAGGGTCGAGGTGGAGAAGTTGTCTTTCAGCCTGACGCTCGCAGAAATCGAACACTCCCGAGTGGAGGATGCAATGAACACCGAGCTCAGGCTGGCGCGCAAGGAGGCCACTGACCTTCGCCACAAGGTGCATCAACTTGCTCAAGAGAAGGTCGAACTGGAGAGCAAGATTGTGCCTCTTCGCGCCAGGGCGGTTGACCTGGAGGCTCTCATGAAAGCTGACGCCGCTAAGGTGCAAAAATTGGAGCAGAGGTCGATCGACCGAGAGAAATTGCTTAGGCAAGTGGAAAAGGCGAGGGACGACGCCATAGCTGATCTTGCCGAGGCCAACAAAGAGAAGGGAGAGGTGGCTCCTGAATTGGCCCAAGCGCAAGCGGAATCCAAGAAGGTTACTGAAGACCTTCTCCAAGCTCAAGAGACCAACAAACAACTCAAAAAACAGGTTGAAGAGCTGGAGCAACAGAATAAAGAGCTGAAAGAGCAAACTGAAGACCTCAAGAAGCGGATTGAGGAACTTCAAAGGCAAATTGAAGAACTCAAGCTAAACTCTGCTCAAATTCTGGCTGCTGGATTCGAAGCTGCGCGGGAACAATTTGCTTGCCTATTCCCCGACCTGGATCTCAGCATGGTGTCGCTGAACAATGAAGTGGTGGATGGAAAAGTCGTTCCTGCTGAAGACTAATCAATTCTTCTTCATCTGCCACCTCTTGTGCTTTCCCTTGTATTATAACTTGTAATAAACTTTTATGTCCCCTCGTATATATGCTCTAAACTGTTATTCATTGCTATCTGTTAATGACAAAGGTTTGCGCTTTTCCCTTTATAACTTCTTCACTCGCTTCAACTTTCCTTGCTTGTTTAATTTCAAAGAAATGACTTAGGAAAACGGTAGGTACAACCTTTGACTTAACCGCTTCGGATCACTTCAGCCCTAAGCAACAAGCACTTAACAATTCGTAACCTTAAGGCAATTAACCTTATCGTAAAAACATCCCTCAAGCAATGAACTGTAACTCAGTTGCTGGCTTAAACACGCTCCACCCGACCTGCTTCATCAAACAGGTCTTTTAACCTTCTCGCCGCTGTTTGAACTCTTCCCGATCGCCAAGGACTCTTGGTGACATCAGCTTCTTTCTAGCCTCATGCTTTGGCCATTGTTTCTTTGTATGGGGGCAGAGACGCCTTTTGGGATCTTTCTTTACCTCCCTGAACTTCAGAACAAAGACCGGTTGACTAGGCGTTCTCTTCGAACCTACCTTAGCCACCTTCCAAACTTCTTCCACCCTCTGCACCGTACCTGAACTCGTTCGAGACGAGAAGGATTTTATCTTGCCTAAGCTCGCATGTAGGCGAGAAGGTCTTTAACTCGCCTGAACTCGCTCATCGGCGAGAAGGTCTTTAACTCGCCTGAACTCGCTCATCGGCGAGAAGGTCTTTATCTTGCCTGAACTCGCTCATCGGCGAGAAGGTCTTTATCTTGCCTGAACTCGCTCATCGGCGAGAAGGTCTTTATCTTGCCTGAATTCGCTCATCGGCGAGAAGGTCTTTAACTCGCCTCTACATTGCCCCAGGGGTTACATCTTCTCGCCCCCAGAAACACGGAGGACTTTTTACTGGCGCCTCTACATTGCCCCAGGGGTTACATCTTCTCGCCCCCAGAAACACGGAGGACTTTTCACTGGTGCCTCTACATTGCCCCAGGGGTTACATCTTCTCGCCCCCAGAAACACGGAGGACTTTTCACTGGTGCCTCTACATTGCCCCAGGGGTTACATCTTCTCGCCCCAAGAAACACGGAGGACTTTTACTCTTCCTCGCCTGCACTCGCTCGACGGCGAGGAGGTCTTTATCTTGCCTCAGAACGCGCGAGGGCGTTGAGGTCTTTCATCTGGTGCCTCCGATCGCCGAAAGACGGTGAGGACTTTAAATCTTTAACTGGTGCCTCCAATCGCCGAAAAACGATGAGGACTTAAAAACTTTAACTGGTGCCTCCAATCGCCGAAAAACGATGAGGACTTAAAAACTTTAACTGGTGCCTCCAATCGCCGAAAAACGATGAGGACTTAAAAACTTTAACTGGTGCCTCCAATCGCCGAAAAACGATGAGGACTTAAAAACTTTTTAGAAAGCATGCGATATATCTTTTCTTGCCTTAAATCACGTACAAGCGACAAGGTCTTTCTTCAAAACTCTTGGAAAAAAGCAAACATGCAATCTGAAAACGCCTTATACTTCGAAAACTCTTCTTTTATTGGGTGGCCTCATTAAAAACCCTCCTTAGGGAAAAAAGAGTGCCCCCTTCAAACTGTTTCATCAGAGACATTGTAATATGACTTTGTGTTTGTCTTTACTTACAAAGCTTTTAACTATAGTACAACTTCAGGTGTGTGGCGTTCCAGGTGCGAGGAATCGCCCCTCCTTCCAGCGTCTCTAAGCGGTAGGCTCCGTTCCCGAGCGCCTCGGTTATTCTGAACGGTCCAGTCCACTTGGGTGACAGTTTATTCTCCATCTCGTACTGGTGGGCCTTTCTCATCACCAGATCGCCCTCTCTAAATTGCCTTGGCATCACCTTCAAGTTGTATCTTCGTTCAACCCTTCTCTTCACGGCTTCAGCCTTCAACCTCGCCTCTTCCCTGACCTCATCCAGTAGATCCAGGTTCAGCCTTCTCTCTTCATTCGAGTCTTCCTCTACGAAGTTCTGGAATCTCGGCGAGCTCTCCTGGATCTCCACCGGAATCATGGCATCACACCCACAGACCAAGCTGAACGGGGTCTCATGGGTTCCTGACTGCTCGGTGGTGTGGTACGCCCAGACTATACGGGGCACCTCCTCAGCCCAACTTCCCTTGGCTTTCTCAAGCCTTCTCTTCAAACCTCTCAACAACACCCGATTAGCTGACTCCACCTGGCCATTTGTCTGAGGGTGCTCGACGGATGCAAACACTTGTTGAATTCCCACCCCTTCGCAAAGCTTCTTCAACAGGTGGCTTGCAAACTGCGTCCCATTATCCGACACCAGGCGTTTAGGCACTCCAAACCGGCACACGATGTTCTTCCACACGAAACCTTCGATCTTGTGTGCGGTGATCTGGGCCACTGGTTCTGCTTCGATCCACTTGGTGAAATACTCAATCGCCACCACCAAGTACTTCATCTGCCTGATCGCCAGCGGGAAAGGTCCCAGGATGTCGATTCCCCAAGTATGAAACGGCCAAGGGCTATAGATCGACTTCAACTCCTCGGGAGGTGCCTTGTGCCAATCGGCGTGCTGTTGGCATTGTTTGCAACACTGGGCATATTTCTTGCAATCTTCTCTCATAGATGGCCAGTAGTAGCCTGCACGGAGAGTTCTCGCGGCCAGAGCTCGACCCCCGACGTGGCTTCCGCATATACCTTCGTGGAGCTCTGCCATGATTCTCGTGCACTTCTCGCCGTGTATGCATTCCAGGAGTGGGTGAGTGAACCCAAACCTGTACAGATCGCCATCAATCAATGTGTACTTGCTGGAATTTTTCTTTACCTTCCAAGCTTCTGTCGGATCCAGTGGGAGGAGGCCATCTGCCAAGCACCGCTTGTACTGTATTATCCAAGTGTCTGGCTCATGGGCGGCGCAGACCTGCATCACATTCACCTTCTCTCCTCGACATGCTCTAATTCTCGGCGATCTCAGAGTTTCTTGCGTCAAGGACTTATGGCTTCTTGCTGCTTTCTCCGTCGACTTGCTTATCTGAAGGACCAGGTGATCTGCTACAAATGCCCTTGGCGTCTTCTGAGTTTCTTGAATCACCGTCCTCTGCCTACCCCCCTTGCCTGAGCTGGCGAGCTTAGCAAGCAAGTCAGCTCGGGCATTCTGCTCTCTGGGCACATGTACTACTTCAAAGGAGGCAAAGGAACTCTTCAATTCCTGCACATACGCCAAGTAAGCCGCCATTTGTGGATCTTTAGCCTGGAACTCGCCTGTTACTTGCCCCGTGACTAGCAGCGAGTCACTCTTAGCCATCAGCACTCTAGCTCCCATCTCCTTGGCCAGCAGAATCCCGGCGATCAGCGCCTCGTACTCTGCTTGATTGTTGCTGGCTTTGAAGGCGAACCTCAGAGATTGTTCGATCAGCACGCCGTTGGGTCCTTCCAATATGACTCCAGCACCGCTGCCCTGCTGGTTCGACGATCCATCCACAGAAAGTACCCAACGGAAATCGTCTCCTTCAACCCGCGTCGCCTCTTATGAGAGCTCAACCACGAAATCTGCAAAGATTTGCCCCTTGATCGGGCCTCGGGGCTCATATTTAATATCAAACTCTGACAACTCTATCGCCCACTTCACCATCCTTCCCGCAACGTCGGGTTTCTTCAAGACCTTCTGGATGGGCAGGTCAGTCATCACCAGTATTGTGAAACTATGGAAGTAGTGGCGCAACCTCCTCGCCGAAAACACCACAGCCAGCGCGGCCTTCTCCAGGGCCTGATATCTCGTTTCGGGGCCCTGCAACACCTTGCTCACAAAATAGATAGGCTTCTGAGCCTGATCTTGATCCTGGGCGAGCACCGCACTCACCGCCCTCTCAGTCACAACAAAATACAACCTGAGAGGGATTCCCACCAGCGGTTTGCACAGAACCGGCGGGCTCGCCAGATACTCCTTCAGTTTGACGAAAGCTTCCTCGCACTCTTTCGTCCAAACAAACTTATTATTGCGCCGCAGACATTGAAAATAGGGATGCCCCTTTTCTCCGCTAGCTGACACGAAGCGAGATAGGGCTGCCATCCGACCTGTTAGCTGCTGGACTTCTTTCACCGTAGCTGGGCTCCTCATCGCCAAGATGGCGGCACACTTGTCTGGGTTGGCTTCTATTCCTCTTTCAGTCAAAAGGAAACCCAAAAACTTTCCAGCCTCCACGCCGAAAATGCATTTCTCCGGATTGAGCTTTAACTTGAACTTGGCGATCGTCGTGAACAATTCTTCCAAGTCTGCAACGTGCTTGCTTTTTTCCTGCGAGGTCACGACCATGTCATCGACGTAAGCTTGCACGTTCCTTCCCAGCATTGGTGCAAGTACTCGATCCATCAGCCTCTGGTACGTGGCCCCCGCGTTCTTCAGCCCAAACGGCATCACCTTATAGCAGTAGCACGATCTCTCCATCATGAAGGCTGTCTTCTCTTCATCCATAGGATGCATCTTGATCTGATTATATCCTGAGAAGGCATCCAGGAAACTCAGCAACTTACACCATGCAGCACTATCGACCAGGGCATCTATGCTTGGTAAAGGATACGAGTCCTTTGGGCAAGCTTTGTTCAGGTCGGTGAAGTCGACGCACATGCGCCATTTCCCGTTACTCTTCTTCACCAGCACGACATTTGCCAACCATTCAGGGTACTGGACTTCCCTGATGTGGCCTGCAGCGAGGAGTTTATGTGTTTCGTCCCTGATCGCCTGCCTCCTCTCCTCGTTGAACTTTCTTCTCCTTTGTCGCACCGGTCTCACCAAATTGTCCATCGCCAGATGATGGCACAAGAAGTCGGGATCAATCCCGGGCATGTCCGAAGCGGACCATGCAAACGCGTCCAGATGCCGCTCAATCACCTTGGCGATCTGGTCCTGGAGCTCGACCTCCAGAGATCTTCCCAGCTTGAAGATTTTTCCTCCGATCTCCTTTTCGAGCCACTGCTCGACAGGTTTAGGCCTGGATTCTCTGGCGATCACCGCCCTAGCGATTCCCTGCTCCCTTGCTTCCTCAGGGCGATTCCGCGCCTCTTCCTCCTCCAGGCTAGCATTCCTCTCCCCTAGCTCAGCGTCTACCATCTCCACATCTCTTCCGGCGGCCTCCTCTGTTACCGTCGATCTGGGCTTCGCACCGGGAGGTGGGGCGGTTGTTACATAACTCACTGATCTCTTGTTTTTCAGGCTATTCTCATAGCACCTTTTCGCTTCTTTCTGATCAGACTTGATCGTGATCACCACCCCTTCCATGGACGGCAACTTTACCTTCATGTGCCGGGTCGACGGGATTGCGCCTATCCTGTTAAGCGTGGGCCTTCCCAACAGGATGTTGTATGCTGAAGGAGCGTTTACGATGAGGTACTTGATTTTCTCCGTCCTCGACCCAGCCTCATCTGTAAAGGTGGTTCTCAGCTCAATGTACCCCCTGACCTCCACCTGGTCACCAGCGAACCCATATAGGCACCCTCCATAGGGCCTTAGCTGGTCAAGGGGCAACTCCAGTTGCGTGAAAGTCGGCCAGAACATCACGTCTGCCGAGCTTCCTTGGTCCACCAGAACTCTGTGGACCTTCCTTCCCGCTGTAACCAACGAAATAACTATGGGATCGTTGTCATGGGGCACAACGTCCCGAAGATCCTGTTTGGTGAACGTAATGTCCACTTCCGGCGAGTGATCTTCAAACATATCCACTGTCATCACCGATCGCGCGTACTTCTTCCTCTGCGATGCGGTGCATCCACCACCTGAGAAGCCCCCTGCAATGGTGTGGATCTCCCCGTGGATAGGCATCTCGTGTTGCTGGGCTTCTCCACCTGCTGGCTGGGAACTCGACGCTCCCCCCGTCCTCCTGTCCAGCAGATAGTCATTTAGGAACCCGCTCTTTACCAGATCGTCGAGCTGATATCCCAAGGACAAACACGAGTCCAAAGTGTGACCAAAACATTGGTGGAACTCACACCAGGCATCCGGCTTTGACCCCAGCACCTTGTCGCCCACCTTCTCAAGCACTTTCTGTTGGGTCTATTAGTGTCTAAGTTCAAGAGGGGAGGGGTGAATTGAGCTTATAAAATTTTCGCAAGAACACACAATTTTTCAGTATTCCAGAGGCAAAAAGAACAGATTGTTTTTATATGAAACAGATTGATTTTTCAGAGCAGTATTGGCACAATTTGAATTTTGTTCACTGTAAAATTGTGATCAACCGAGAATCAGAACAGAACCAGATCAGCTTAATATTGTGAGGATAAAGGATATAGCTATGCTTAGAGATCAACCAAAATTACACAACACCAGATTTCAAGAAAAATGATCCTTTCACAGGTTTTAATGAATGGTCAGTTTGTTCACAATTCACTTAAGCCATTATATGCAGCAACCTTGTTTATGATCAGAAAACTTTAACAAGACAGGAAGAACAGTTTTCACTTAACCCAGAATTAACAGATTCAATTTAAAAAGAACAGATTTAGTTCTTGACAGAATTAAGCAAAAACAGAAAAGAGTGCAGGGATGAGAATGCAAGATACACACATTTTTATACTGGTTCACTCATACAGAGCTACATCCAGCCTCACCTTACCCCAAGGTGGAATTCACTAAAAACAAACAGTACCAATCACTTACAAAACCAGCAGTTCTTGAACCCTACAAGAACACCACATACAATGCTGAAAAACCCTATTTCAGCACACCTTGCACTCCAAGAAACCCTATCAAGGAGTGACTAACACTTACACCTTTACAAAACAGAATAAAGGAAAGATTACACCTGAAAAGAAGATGCAAGAACTCAAAACCAGTAGTTCAATTTGCTGCAGAAACTGCACCAGCACCTTCACCAAGATTCAAGGTTTCCTAGAACAAGCACACTTGAAAATCTCTTTGGAAAACCTTTCAAAAACTCTTTCAATCCTTCTTCTCACATGGAAATTGTTTGATCTCTGTCAAAAGCGTAATTCCTCAGCACCTATTCATGTGAGAGAGACTTTTCTTTATATAGAAAACAGTTTCTAACTTCTTTTCAAAAAACAGTTGAAAAGCAGTTAAGAAAATAACAGATTCAGTTTTGAACCTAACAGATTTATTTTGTGAAAACTGCCAACTCAGCTTAACAGAAATAACTGTCTGAGTGGTACCTTTGGAGCCCTAACTAACTTGTGAAAAACCTTTCAACTCACCAAGGAATAAACCTGTTCTTTCACAGTAAAACAGATTGAAGTATCACACACAGGCCAGCTCATCTTAACTGAAATAACGAACTGAGCTTTCCCTTGGTGCCTTAACAGAAATTTAGAAAAGCCTTTTAACAGAGAAGAAATAAACAGATTCTTTCTCCATAAAACAGATTTATTTGTGTACTGTTTTAAAACTGTTAAAACCATTTTAAAAAGCTTTTCAAAAACCATTAAACGAAAGCCTTTTTAACAGAGAAGAAATAAATAGATTCTTTATACATAAAACAGATTTATTTGTGTACTGTTTTAAAACTGTTAAAAACATTTCAAAAGACTTTTCAAAAACCATTTAACCACACCATGTGCTTGATCTAGACTTGGTTAGGCATCTAGGATAGGTTACACAGCAAAAGGCAATCATACACACTGACAAGCCTAATTACATATGAATCTAAAAACCTATTACAATCTTCAAAGCACCCAAGCCATTTTCTTCATCAAACACACATCAAGCCTTGGTAGGGAAGAAGCTTCCTCCAGCTTCAACAATCTCCCCCTGTTTGATGGAGACAAATTCCCTTTACTTTGCACAGCTTTGAAGAAGGATCATGACCAAATCTGTACAGAACCATATACACAGAAAACAGGTGTTAAAGCAGAACAACAGATTTTAGAAATGATATACCTGCAGATTTAATATCTGAATCATATCAGCAGCCACTGTGAACATCATCTGCAGAACCTGTACCAGGCTATTCTTAGGCTGTTCTCTAGGCTATTCTTCTCCCCCTTTGGATTCATCAAACAGAATGGGAGCACAAAATACCACAGAAACAATAATAGCCATACATAACAGTTCAAATAAAACCAATAAACCATAGAGGTTCATTACAAATCACAAAACAACTAAACACCAGTGCAGAAACGAAACAGTACAGATTAATTCCAAATTGCTCAACAACATATAAAAGATAAAGACTTAGAAATAGGATCACTTGTTGTTGTAATAAAGCTCAGCTAGCTGCACTTGAACTCCTTCAAGTTGATCATCCAAGTGTTGAAACCTAGCGCAGGTCATCTCATAGTGTGCTTTCTGCTCATATGTGAGTGTGTCCAACCTACTTAGCACTTGTCTTTCAAACATAGACAAAGGTTCACCTCTGTATTCAGGTGCCTCATATGCAACCATTGCATTTTGGCTTGTAGCAGCAATATCCTCATGTCCAGCAGAGTGTACTGGTGATGCATCCATGTTCTGCACTCCATCAGCATTTTCTTCTTCATTTTCTGGATCAGCAGCTTCATTTTCAGCTCTGTTTGCAGCATTCCTTCTGAATATCCAGCTATCATCTTCCTTTTGAAATCCCATCTTGAGGAGAGTGGAGTTGTCTATCTCACTTGCTGCCTTAATTGTGTCATTTCTTTCATTTGTAGTGTCAACTTCAAAGTAATCAATTAGCTTTGACACAACAATTGCATATGGAAAGCGATAGTCTGGTAACCTTGTGGATTTGAGCATATGCTCCACCATAGTACTTACCCAATTTACCTTGAGTTGATTCATGATGCAGTATAGTAAAATCAAGTCCTCTTCATGGAGAGTTGCATGATTACTTCCTCTTGGAGTGAGCTGCCAAGCAATGATGTAGGCAAGGAGTCTTGGAATGATTGTGAGATTTCCAGCATGAAATCTAGCCACTGGTTCAGCAGGATTCCTCACACAACTTCTGTAAAACTGCATCTTGTTGAATCCCTGGATTCCAGCAGTGTTCCCTTTGCTTACCTTCATTCCAGAATATTTGATTCCTCCCACATTGCTCCATATTTCCCTTGTAATCTTCAGCTTCACACCTTTCACATGGGAGACCAGATTTTTGCCATCTTGAACCAAGTTGCTGTAGAAAACTTTCACCAAATCTGGATATACATTTCCAGTCATCTCTAGAAAGTTCTTCAGCTTTTGATGCTTGAGCAAGGTTTTTGCTTCAGTCAGATTTTCTTCTCTCAGCCAGGAAAATTCCAGCACTTTGGGTGCATTGACTTGCTTCCTGCTTGTCTCATGAATGTATCTTGTCATTGCTTCAGAATCTCCAGCAAACCATTTCTCCAGAATGCCTTGGTTGCTGCTGGATTGCTCTTTGGATTTCTTCCTTCTGTGTGATGAGGATGCCATGCTTAATCTGTGTTTTCCTGCATCAGTTTATTAACATACAATTCTAGAGAAAAACAGCACAGATTATTACTCAGAACAGAAACGAAACCTGTGGTGAAGCAAGTGTGAATCTGGACAGCTTATATCACAAATGAGAAAGTGTGAGAAAGAACTGATTTGAGCAGGATTTATATAGAATTATTAAACCAAAATTGAAAAGCACAAATTTTAATCCAGGGCAATGTAATCAGATTTTGGAAATAATGAATTTTGAAGAAAAATCAAATCCCACAGATATGCTGCAGATTTTATTCCAATGGTGCAGCAGGTTCAGGTGTGGATTCACGTAGGAATATCTTGGAACCTGATTTTGGTACATCAAATCTGTTGCATCTACACAAAATCCAATTAGTTAGGATACCCACACATTAATTTGCATGGATCTGCTGGTCAATAACCGTAAAAGCAGTCAACAATAAAGTGAGAGAGAGAAAAATAAATCTTTCTCTTTCCTAGTCACAGTTGTGATTTCTGAAACAGGCAATGAAACATGTTAAAACATAAAACAACAGATTGAAATTTTCACTGCAGAGGACAATTCAAGCTAATAATACCCAATTCATTTAAAAGAAAGTGAAACCTGTCTTTAGCAAGTGGTTTAGTGAATAAATCAGCTAATTGAAACTCAGTACCAATGAATTGTATATCACATGTTCCATTAGCTATATGTTCTCTTAAAAAGTGATGTCTGATTTCAATATGTTTAGTTCTAGAATGCATGACAGGATTCCTAGACAAATTTATGGCACTTGTATTATCACACTTTATAGGTATGTTATTTATCAGAATACCAAAATCACTTAGCTGCTGCCTTAGCCATAAAGTTTGAGCACAACAACTTCCAGCAGCTATGTATTCTGCTTCTGCTGTGGAGAGAGCAACACAAGCTTGCTTCTTGCAATGCCAAGAGATTAGACTTGATCCAAGCATGTGACAAGTCCCACTTGTGCTCTTCCTATCAACTTTGCAACCTGCAAAATCAGAATCTGAAAAACCAATTAAGTTCAAGGATACCTTGTTAGGATACCACAATCCAACATCCTTAGATCCTTGCAAATATTTCAGAATTCTCTTTGCAGCATTGTAGTGTGATTCCTTTGGATCAGATTGATATCTAGCACATAGACATACAGCAAACATAATGTCAGGCCTGCTGGCAGTTAGATATAATAGGGAACCAATTAAACCCCTATACTTAGTTTGATCCACTGATTTTCCTGCAGAATCTTGATCCAGCTGACAATTTGTTGAAATAGGAGTGCTGATTGCTTTGCATTGGTCCATATCAAACTTCTTGAGTAGTTCCTTGCAGTATTTTTCTTGGCTTATGAAAATCCCATCCTTGAGTTGCTTAACTTGTAGACCAAGGAAGAAATTCATTTCCCCTAACATTGACATCTCAAACTCACTTTTCATGGTTTTCACAAAGTCTTCACACATCTCTTCATTTGTGGATCCAAAGATAATATCATCTACATAGACTTGCACAAGTATGATATCTTCACTTTTCTTCTTTAGAAAGAGAGTTTTATCTGAATTGCCACGGCTATAACCTTGAGACAGCAGAAATTCACTTAGCCTTTCATACCATTGCCTAGGTGCTTGCTTTAATCCATATAAGGCTTTCTTAAGCCTGAACACATGTTCTGGATTCTTGTGATCTTCAAATCCTGGAGGCTGAGATACATACACTTCTTCATTGATGTAGCCATTTAGAAATGCACTATTGACATCCATTTGAAATAACTTGAAGCCTTGTATGCTGGAAAATGCTAGAAGAAGTCTGACAGCTTCAAGACGTGCTACTGGTGCATAGGTTTCACCAAAGTCAATACCTTCTTCTTGGTTATACCCTTTAGCAACCAGTCTTTCTTTATTTCTAGTGATAGCTCCATGTTCATCCATCTTGTTCCTGTACACCCACTTGGTTCCTATGATGTTCATCTCATGCTTCCTTGGAACCAAAGTCCACACGTCATTGTATTCAAACTGGTTCAGCTCTTCCTGCATTGCTGTTATCCAATTGCTGTCTTGCAGTGCTTCTTCCAGGCTTTTAGGTTCAATCTGAGACACAAAAGCTACTGTTCTGCAGAAGTTATTGAGTGAATTCCTTGTTGAGACTCCTTTCTCAATTTTACCAATCACATTATCAAGAGTGAGATCCCTTGGAGTCTTCCATTCTTTAGGCAGTCCTGCATTCACAGTAGATTCTCTGACAGAATTTGGATTAGTAGCATCAAGCTCACTGGATTGATTCTGTTGCATAATTGTTCTTAAATCATCCATACCAGGTTCATCCACAACAGATTTGGGTACAGAAAAATCTGTTTCATCAAACACAACATGTATAGATTCTTCAACAGCAAGCAATCTTTTGTTATATACTCTATAAGCATGACCATTTATTGCATAACCAATATGTATTCCTTCATCTGATTTAGGATCAAACTTCCCTAGATTATCCTTACCATTATTTAAAACAAAACATTTGCAGCCAAACACCCTAAGATGACTAATGCTAGGCTTCCTACCTTTATACAATTCATAGGGAGTTTTCTTAAGAATTGGTCTAATCAATGTTCTGTTAAGCACATAAGAAGCAGTATATACAGCATCAGCCCAAAAATATTTAGGTAAACCAGATTCATTTAGCATAGTCCTAGCTAACTCTTCTAGTGATCTATTCTTTCTTTCAACAACACCATTTTGTTGGGGTGTCCTAGGAGCAGAATAACTATGTATGATCCCATGTTTTTCACAATATTTGTCAAACTTTGCATTTTGAAATTCTCCCCCATGATCACTACGAATCTGTTTTATCCTATTTTCATTCTCATTATGCAGAACCTTAGCAAGTTTCTTAAAGGCTTTATATGCATCATTTTTAGAAGCAAGAAACAAGGTCCATGTATATCTTGAAAAGTCATCAACAATCACCAAAGCATAGTAATTTCCAGCTAAGCTAGCAGTCCTAGATGGTCCAAACAAATCCATATGCAAAACATCCTAAGCTTTATTTGAGGAAACCATATCTTTTGATTTAAAAGAAGTTCTAATCTGTTTTCCCTTTACACAAGCATCACACAATCTGTTATTTTGAAACTTTATGTTTGGTAAGCCAGAAACAAGTTCCTTAGATTTTAGCTTATTCAAGTGATTTGTGTGAATGTGAGCTAGTCTCCTATGCCACAGCCATGACTCATCATTTTTAGATAGCAAACACTCATTTTCAGAACAGCTCTTAATAATGTCTAGGAGATAAATGTTGTTTACCCTTTTTCCAGTGAACAGCACCTTACCAGAATTTTCATTTGCAATTGTACAAGTATTTGCTTCGAAATTGACCTTGTATCCCTTGTCACACAGCTGGCTAATGCTTAGAAGAATATGTTTTAGCCCTTCAACATATAGGACATTCTCAATTGTAGTTGAGTCTTTAGTGCCAACATCTCCTCTTCCAAGAATTTTTCCTCTATTGTTATCTCCATATGTGACATGCCCTTCAGCTTTGAGTTTCAGATTTATAAACTGAGTCACATCACCTGTCATGTGCTTTGAGCAGCCACTATCAAGGTACCATTGGTTTCTCCTGCTGTTTTTCTGCAACAAAACAGATTTAGCACATATGGTACCCCTTTAGTTTAGGGTCCAGCATGATTAACACCTTTCCTTAGGAAGCCATTTGGCTAAACCTTTAGGAACAAGATATTTCCTAGCCTTACATGTTCTAGATACATGACCAGATTTCATACAATAAAAACATGTTGCAATATGCATTGTTTTTGAATTACTGAAAGAGGAAAAAACTGTTTTGGAAGGAACAAAGAAACTTGACAGCTTTTTCACATTTCCTTTCATTCCAGGATTATATCCTAAACCATTTTTATTGAAAACAGCATTTTGTGAACCTAATAAGGTTTCAAGATTTTCTCTTCCCTTATTGAAATTTGAAAGTGTTTTCAACAAATACTCAACCTGTTTTTCCAGCTTTTTGCAATTATCACAAGTTTTAATTTATGCATGCAAACATGTCAATTCAAGACTAATTAATTCAGTTTTAGCTTTGTGCAGTTCTTCTTCGAGAGTTTTGACCTTTGGTTCAAGTACCTTATTTACTTTATTCAATCTGTTGCACATTACAGCCAACCTGTTTGCTTCATCATGAGTTTCCTTAAAGGCTAATAGCAGTTGATCATAGTTTTCAGAATCAGTGGAGAAATTACTTACTGAGTCAGAGTTGGATCCCTCATCATTCACCATGAAGCAAAGATTTGCTTTTTCACTTTCAGTTGAAGAATCACTAGATGAGGATACATCATTATCTTCCCATGAGATATATGCTCTTCTACCTTTCCCTTTGTCATTCCTCTTGCTTGCTGATTTTTCTTTACTTTGATTGTTTGGACAATCAGCTTTTATATGACCTGGTTTACCACATCCAAAACACGTGTAATTGGAAGAATTTGAATCAATAGGTTGTTTGGAATACCTCTTTCTCTGCTGAGTTCTGTCACGGTTTTTCTTTCTAAGAAATCTGCTGAATTTCCTGGTGAGCAGACTCACAGTCTCATCATGTTCTGGATCACCTTCTTCCTCACTTGCATCATGTTCTATGGTAGTTTTCAGAGCAATTCCTTTGGCCTTCTTTTCCACTGTTTCTTGTTCTTTCAATCTTTTCAGCTCAATTTCATGTTCTATCAGCTTTCCAAAAAGTGCAGCAGTGGAGATCTTGGATAAATCTCTGGATTCTGAGATTGCTGTTACCTTAGGCTGCCAGCTCCTATCAAGACATTTTAATACCTTTATGTTGAGCTCTTCCTTATCAAAGACTTTACCAAGGCCAATGAGGTGATTTACAATATGTGTAAATCGTTTCTGCACATCTGCAATACTTTCTTCAGATTGCATTCTGAATAGCTCATACTCCTGAATGAGTGAGTGCTTCCTTGCCCGTTTCACATCATCAGTTCCTTCATGAGTCACCTCTAGTACATCCCACATCTCCTTTGCTGAGTTACATTGAGAGACTCTAAAGAACTCATCCATATTCAGTGCAGAGGTGATGATATTCTTGGCTAAAGAATCATATTGGGCCTTCTTCTTCTCAGTTTCACTCCATTCAGACCAAGGCTTCTTTATTGTTTCATCTTTGACAACCTGCATAGGTATAAAAGGTCCACTGACCACTGCATCCCAGATTCCCATGTCAATAGATTCCATAAAGATCTTCATCCTGATTTTCCAGAAAGCATAGTTAACACCACTAAACATAGGAGGTCTATTAATAGATGCACCTTCAGCAAAAGGCATTTTAAACTCAGACATCATACACACACTTGAGCAAAATACAAGCCCTAGCTCTGATACCAATTATTGGGTCTATTAGTGTCTAAGTTCAAGAGGGGAGGGGTGAATTGAGCTTATAAAATTTTCGCAAGAACACACAATTTTTCAGTATTCCAGAGGCAAAAAGAACAGATTGTTTTTATATGAAACAGATTGATTTTTCAGAGCAGTATTGGCACAATTTGAATTTTGTTCACTGTAAAATTGTGATCAACCGAGAATCAGAACAGAACCAGATCAGCTTAATATTGTGAGGATAAAGGATATAGCTATGCTTAGAGATCAACCAAAATTACACAACACCAGATTTCAAGAAAAATGATCCTTTCACAGGTTTTAATGAATGGTCAGTTTGTTCACAATTCACTTAAGCCATTATATGCAGCAACCTTGTTTATGATCAGAAAACTTTAACAAGACAGGAAGAACAGTTTTCACTTAACCCAGAATTAACAGATTCAATTTAAAAAGAACAGATTTAGTTCTTGACAGAATTAAGCAAAAACAGAAAAGAGTGTAGGGATGAGAATGCAAGATACACACGTTTTTATACTGGTTCACTCATACAGAGCTACATCCAGTCTCACCTTACCCCAAGGTGGAATTCACTAAAAACAAACAGTGCCAATCACTTACAAAACCAGCAGTTCTTGAACCCTACAAGAACACCACATACAATGCTGAAAAACCCTATTTCAGCACACCTTGCACTCCAAGAAACCCTATCAAGGAGTGACTAACACTTACACCTTTACAAAACAGAATAAAGGAAAGATTACACCTGAAAAGAAGATGCAAGAACTCAAAACCAGTAGTTCAATTTGCTGCAGAAACTGCACCAGCACCTTCACCAAGATTCAAGGTTTCCTAGAACAAGCACACTTGAAAATCTCTTTGGAAAACCTTTCAAAAACTCTTTCAATCCTTCTTCTCACATGGAAATTGTTTGATCTCTGTCAAAAGCGTAATTCCTCAGCACCTATTCATGTGAGAGAGACTTTTCTTTATATAGAAAACAGTTTCTAACTTCTTTTCAAAAAACAGTTGAAAAGCAGTTAAGAAAATAACAGATTCAGTTTTGAACCTAATAGATTTATTTTGTGAAAACTGCCAACTCAGCTTAACAGAAATAACTGTCTGAGTGGTACCTTTGGAGCCCTAACTAACTTGTGAAAAACCTTTCAACTCACCAAGGAATAAACCTGTTCTTTCACAGTAAAACAGATTGAGGTATCACACACAGGCCAGCTCATCTTAACTGAAATAACGAACTGAGCTTTCCCTTGGTGCCTTAACAGAAATTTAGAAAAGCCTTTTAACAGAGAAGAAATAAACAGATTCTTTCTCCATAAAACAGATTTATTTGTGTACTGTTTTAAAACTGTTAAAACCATTTTAAAAAGCTTTTCAAAAACCATTAAACGAAAGCCTTTTTAACAGAGAAGAAATAAACAGATTCTTTATACATAAAACAGATTTATTTGTGTACTGTTTTAAAACTGTTAAAAACATTTCAAAAGACTTTTCAAAAACCATTTAACCACACCATGTGCTTGATCTAGACTTGGTTAGGCATCTAGGATAGGTTACACAGCAAAAGGCAATCATACACACTGACAAGCCTAATTACATATGAATCTAAAAACCTATTACAATCTTCAAAGCACCCAAGCCATTTTCTTCATCAAACACACATCAAGCCTTGGTAGGTGATGTGATTCCAATAGCCACATAGAACAAGATTCTTGACACTTTGAGGAATCACCTTGAGCTGGAAAATGTAGAGGCACTTTCTTAGAAGTTGGATCATAGTTCTAAGATCAAGAACTCACCAAAACAAGTACCAAATCCCAAACTCATTTGGATGAACCAAATATTGTCAAATTGAATCAACAAAGGAGAAGGAAAAGAACAAACCGAACAGAATTGAACTTCAAAACAAAAGAACCGAACAGAATTTAAAAACTAAACAGAAAATAGGTGCTGGAAAATTAAAGGAACCGAAACAAAAACAACTCAAAACTCAAGGCAATAAGAACAAATTGAAGAAGAAGAAAGGAAGGAGAAGAGAATGCTCATGAAGATGGAGGAATGGTTGGATGATCACGCCACTAGAAGAATGGATGCTCCTAGATGAGTGTGGAAGCCGCCACTTGAGGAAACCATGGTCCTTCAAGATAAGACTAGAGAAGAAGCTCAAAGCTCTCCAAATGCTCACTCCAATTTTGAGTATAGTTTCTTTAGATAAAATTCAAATCTGAATTTTACAAAGGAAGCACCTCTATTTATAGCCTAAGGTGCTGAAAAATAGGTGGGAAATTTCAAATAAACTCATTTGAAATTCCCACCAAAAACAAGTCACATGGGAGGTGTGACCTTTTTCTACTATGACACCTCCCAAAAACTACACCTACACCTATCTACTAATACACCCCCCTAAAGGTCCTATTTAAAACCTAAAAGATGCTATAACAAAAGAGGTTTCTAAGGTTTCCCTCTAAGCACCTTCAACTAAAGACACTACAAAAAGAGAAAATAAATGTCCTCTTGCTCCCAAGGCTTTGAACATGCTTCTTGTAATCCTTTGAGGTGGACTTTGACCTCCATGGGCATCCTCCATTTGTGCCTCCACCTCTTCTTGAGCTTGATGAGTGGCCTCCATGTTCTCTTGGGCTTGATCTCCATCATACTCCCCGAGTTGGAGAGAATTCGACCACGAATTCTGGAGACCTACAGAAAAAGGAGTTAGATCGCTGACATTAAAAGTATGACTACCTAAGAATGTATCAGGCATATCTAACTCATAAGCATTGTCATTAATCCTCTTGAGGACTTGGAAAGGTCCATCCCCTCGAGGCATTAGTTTGGACTTCCTTTGAGTAGGAAAACGATCCTTCCTCAAGTGAAGCCAAACCCAATCGCCCTCATCAAACAACAATGCTTTTCTCCTCTTATTGGCAAGTTCAGCATACTTGCCAACCTTCTTCTCAATTCTCTTCTTGATGTCTTTATGCAAAGTTTTCACAAAAGAAGCCTTTTCATCCCCATCTTTGCACAAGACATCGTCAAGAAGGGGAATAGGAAGAAGATCAAGAGGTGTTAGGGGATTAAACCCATAGACCACCTCAAAAGGAGAATGGGAGGTGGTAGAATTTACTACTCGGTTATATGCAAACTCAACATGGGGTAGTAAATTCTCCCACACTCTAGGATTCCCCGAAATAAAGCATCTCAATAGTTGTCCCAAAGTTCTATTTACCACCTCGGTTTGACCATCGGTTTGTGGGTGGCAAGTGGTAGAAAATAAAAGCTTAGTTCCAAGCTTGCCCCACAAGGTCTTCCAAAAGTGACTCAAGAACTTAGGATCTCTATCGGACACTATAGACCTAGGAATCCCATGCAAGCGAACCACTTCTTGGAAGAAGAGGTTTGCAATGTGGCATGCATCATCCACTTTGTGGCAAGGAATAAAGTGAGCCATTTTTGAAAAACGATCCACTACCACAAAAATGGAGTCCTTTCCCTTTGATGTCTTGGGTAAGCCTAAGATGAAATCCATAGATATATCTACCCAAGGCATTGAAGGGATAGGAAGAGGAGTATAAAGACCATGGGGATGCATTTTAGATTTAGCTTTGCGGCAAGCTATGCATTTATCACACAAACTATGAACATGTTTATGCATATGAGGCCAAAAGAAATGTTCATGCAACACATCCAAAGTTTTAGCAACCCCAAAATGTCCCATTAAGCCCCCCTCATGAGCTTCTCTAACAAGAGATAATCTAATAGAGCATTGGGGAACACAAAGACGTTTTCCTTTAAAAAGAAAGCCATCTTGAATAAAAAAATCTTTGTGTCCTCCCTTAAGACACTCTTGATAGAGGAGAGAAAAATCAAGGTCATCATGATAAAGTTCCTTAATGTGATCAAAACCAAGATATTGAGAGGTTAAAAGATTTAGCAAGGTGTATCTTCTAGAAAGAGCATCCGCCACAATATTTATTTTGCCTTGCTTGTGTTTGATCACATAAGGAAATTGCTCAATGAATTCCACCCACTTAGCATGCCTCTTGTTAAGTTTGTTTTGGCTTTTCAAATATTTAAGAGATTCATGATCACTATGTATCACAAACTCTTTGGGAAAAAGATAGTGTTGCCAAGTAAACAAAGCCCTAACAAGTGCATATAATTCCTTATCATAGGTGGAATAGTTGAGATGACTTCCCTTCAATTTCTCACTAAAATAGGCTATGGGGTGGCCCTCTTGAAGGAGAACAGCCCCAATACCTATGCTTGAAGCATCACACTCAATCTCAAATGTCTTAGTGAAATTAGGAAGGGCCAAGATGGGAGCATTAGTCAATTTTTCTTTCAAAGTATCAAAAGCATTTTGTTGTGCTTCTCCCCAATGAAAGACCACATCCTTTTTCACTATGTCATTGAGTGGTGCGGCAATGGTACCAAAGTTTGGGACAAATCTTCTATAGAAAGAAGCAAGCCCATGAAAACTTCGGACCTCATTCAAAGATTTCGGTGTAGGCCACTTTTGAATGGCCACCACCTTGGTTTTGTCCACATGGACCCCTTTACAACTCACAACAAACCCTAGGAATTCTATATGATCAAGAGCAAACATACATTTAGCAAGGTTAGCATACAAATGTTCCTTCCTAAGGGTTTCCAAAACTTGCCTAACATGCAACCTATGGTCATTCAAAGATAAGCTATAAATGAGAATGTCATCAAAGTAAACCACAACAAACTTACCAATGAAAGGTCTAAGAACATGATGCATGAGGCGCATGAAGGTACTTGGTGCATTAGTTAAACCAAAAGGCATAACTAACCACTCATATAAACCAAAGTTGGTCTTAAAAGCCGTCTTCCATTCATCACCCGGTTTGATACGGATTTGATTGTAGCCGCTTTTAAGATCAATCTTTGAAAAGATTTTTGAACCATGTAATTCATCCAACAAATCATCTAATCTAGGTATGGGATGCCTATACTTAATGGTTATGTTATTTATGGCCCTACAATCCGAACACATTCGCCATGTGCCATCCTTTTTTGGCACTAAGATGATAGGCATAGCACAAGGACTCATGCTATCTTGCACCCACCCTTTTTCAATCAAAGCCTCAACTTGTTGGCGAATTTCCTTGGTTTCACTTGGATTGGTCCTATATGCGGGACGATTTGGTAAAGAAGAGCCCGGTATCAAATCAATTTGGTGCTCAATCCCTCTCAAAGGTGGAAGGCCATTTGGAGGATCTTGAAACACATCTTTGAACTCTTCTACCAAATTTTCCAAGCAATGAGGACTATCAACAAGTGTTTCTATGCTAAGAGTTCTAGGGATGGCTAAAAAAAGAGGATGATGAGCCACTATTTCCCTTTCAATGTCACGCCTAGACACAAGGAGTGTAGGCTTAGAACTCTTATCTTTTTTATCTTTTTTATCTTTTTCACTCTCCCTCTTTTTCTTCATGATAACTTGGTCCTCATGGACTTCTCTTGGAGAGAGAGATTTTAAAGTAACCTTGTGACCATGGAATTCAAAAGATAATTTGTTGGTAAAGCCATCATGTAAAACTTTTCTATCAAATTGCCAAGGCCTTCCCAAAAGAACATGAGTGGCTTCCATGGGCACAACATCACATAATACCTCATCTTTGTATTTTCCAATGGAGAAATGGATGAGGACTTGTTTATTAACAATTATTTCTCCTACTTCACTAAGCCATTGTAATTTGTAGGGCTTTGTATGAGAGATAGTAGGCAATCCAAGCTTATCTACTACTCTTGTACTAGCCACATTTGCACAACTACCCCCATCCACTATCAAGGAACAAATGTTGTTTTGAATAAGACATCTTGTATGGAAAATATTTTCCCTTTGACTTTCATCAAAAGGTTGTGAAACTTGTCCAAGAAGTCTTCTCACAACTAACAAGTCCCCTTCAAGTGGACATTCACTCTCTTCCTCACTAGATGCATGAGAATGCAATGAATGCTTTGAAGAATCCGAATCATGCTCACTAACTACAATGCCCTCATGCATGTACATACTTCGTTTTGAAGGACAATTTGCAGCAATATGACCATAACCCATACATTTAAAGCATTTAGTGTTAGATGTTCTAGTGGGAGACTTAGGTCTAGATGTTGATGGCTTAGATTCCTTGGGTTTGAAAGAAGAATCTTTGGAAGGATGTTTTGAAAAAGAAGTTTTGTTTCTCCAAGACTTGGAGTAGTATCCATTATTGGAAGCATTTTTAAAAGAGTTTTTCTTAGCAAGTTGGGCTTCCACCTTCATTGCAAGATGAACTAAAGAGCCCAATGATGAATACTCTTGTAACTCAACAATGTCTTGGATATCCTTCCTAAGACCACTCACAAACCTAGCAACCATGGCTTCTTCACTTTCTTCTAATTCAATTTTAAGCACAAGCGTCTCAAGCTCCTTATAATATTCATCCACATTTAGCGTGCCTTGTTGAAACCGTTGGAGTCTCAACATGAGGTCTTTCCTAAAATGTGGGGGCACAAACCTAGCGCGCATATGATCCTTTAAAGAGTTCCAAGAGTCCACGGGAGGACCCTTGTGATAGATAATGTCCTTTACAATCCCATGCCACCATTTCATGGCATAATCACTAAACTCTAGGGTGGCTAGCTTGAGCTTATGCTCATCTTGGATCTCATGGATCTCAAAAATTTGTTCACACTTAGCCTCCCAATCTAAATACACATTTGGATCACTAGAACCATTAAAACAAGGTAGTTTGACCGAAGGAAGCTTGGACTTTGCATCATGGTAGAAGCCATTGCCGTAGTGAATTCTTTCCCCTTGGTGATGATGTCTTTGTCCATGGACTTGGGGTGGAGGTCTCCTTCTCCTATGCTCATCTTCACGGCCAACATCATTTGAAGAAGCTCTTGAAGATGGTCTATGAGAATGATGTCCATCATGGATAGAAGGAGATGGTCTAGTTTGTTTGACCTCCATCTTTTGCAATTTCTCTTCCAACCTTCTAATTGTTCTTTGAGCTTCATGTAATTCACCAAGAATTGAAGCTTTGGAAGGAGAATTCTGCTTGGAGGATGCATCACTTGAAGATCCAGCCATTTGTAATTAAAAAACAGCAAACACACAAAACAGCAAACAAGTTAAAAATTAGCAAAAACAGTGAGCTTTCCAATTGAAACTGCCGAAGTGAATTTAAGGCTGAAAAGATATCACTCTCAAAGAAATAATGTTCTTGCACCAATCTGATCTTGAGGCCTTGGAATCCTCAAATGAAATATGTCAAAGCAAGCACACCAATCTTAAGAGCAAACCACCACAAAACCAATGAAACAATAAAGACAAACAAGAAAAGGTATAAGCAAGGAAAGGTAATTGCAAAAGGAAAACTATGTGTAAGACAAACTCAAAGAGTAAGAATGAAAGACAATCAAGAAAATAAAGAACTCAATGAGAAAAGTAGGCACACAAAAGAATACCTAAGGAAAAGCACTAGAGTAGATGAAGAAAACAAAAAAAATTTAGCTACTGGAAATTTTTTTTAATGCAAACTGTGTTTGATATTCACTGATTTAACTGGAACGTTGTAGAGCGAACTGGATTATGAAATTTATACCACAGAAACTTCAAGATGTTAACTCAAAAATGGCACTGGAATCAATTAAAAACAGTAAGCCAATTGAGAGAAATAAATTTTTTAAAATCACTGCCAGATTACCGTATTTTTTTCGGCAGGAATGTACACTTTTTTTATTTTATTTATCATTTTTTGTGTACTTCATATTTTTGAATGATTCTTTTTTCTATTCTTTTCTAACACTTTCAATATCTCAAATCCAGAATTTCAGAATTTTACAGTACGTAAATCAATTGCAATAAGGAAAAACAGTAAGCACTTTTTTCAGAAACAGAGGAATCCTAATAGGAATAAAAAAACAGGATGATGAACTAGCAAAGACATAATAGAAAATGATGTATTGGAACTTGTATAGGTCTAGAATACAAGTATGAACTCAATGCTAAAAAGAAAATGCTCAAAGGATCAACATCAATTCAGAAAAAAAATATATGACACCAAAGCAAGAAACAATCAAAACAATAAAAGTACTACTAGAAGTAATGACATATATGGAATAACATGACTAAGACAAAACTTAACAAGATTCAAAAATTAAAAGACACAACACAAATTGTAACAAGTGGAAGGAAGCTTAAGGTAAACTCTAGGAAGGATAATGCCATTCCAAAAGAGCAACCATACTCATAAGAATTATGAGTGCCATAAACCTTTCCACAAACACTTGGAGCAAAAGAAAAACAGCAAGAATACTCAATTAAAATTCTAAAACAGAAACTTAAATTGCAAGAAAAATTAAAGAGCTCTTGAAATAAAGTGCACACAACTCAACAATTAAACAAGAATGAACCTAAGACTCATGATACCACATGATGTGATTCCAATAGCCACATAGAACAAGATTCTTGACACTTTGAGGAATCACCTTGAGCTGGAAAATGTAGAGGCACTTTCTTAGAAGTTGGATCATAGTTCTAAGATCAAGAACTCACCAAAACAAGTACCAAATCCCAAACTCATTTGGATGAACCAAATATTGTCAAATTGAATCAACAAAGGAGAAGGAAAAGAACAAACCGAACAGAATTGAACTTCAAAACAAAAGAACCGAACAGAATTTAAAAACTAAACAGAAAATAGGTGCTGGAAAATTAAAGGAACCGAAACAAAAACAACTCAAAACTCAAGGCAATAAGAACAAATTGAAGAAGAAGAAAGGAAGGAGAAGAGAATGCTCATGAAGATGGAGGAATGGTTGGATGATCACGCCACTAGAAGAATGGATGCTCCTAGATGAGTGTGGAAGCCGCCACTTGAGGAAACCATGGTCCTTCAAGATAAGACTAGAGAAGAAGCTCAAAGCTCTCCAAATGCTCACTCCAATTTTGAGTATAGTTTCTTTAGATAAAATTCAAATCTGAATTTTACAAAGGAAGCACCTCTATTTATAGCCTAAGGTGCTGAAAAATAGGTGGGAAATTTCAAATAAACTCATTTGAAATTCCCACCAAAAACAAGTCACATGGGAGGTGTGACCTTTTTCTACTATGACACCTCCCAAAAACTACACCTACACCTATCTACTAATACACCCCCCTAAAGGTCCTATTTAAAACCTAAAAGATGCTATAACAAAAGAGGTTTCTAAGGTTTCCCTCTAAGCACCTTCAACTAAAGACACTACAAAAAGAGAAAATAAATGTCCTCTTGCTCCCAAGGCTTTGAACATGCTTCTTGTAATCCTTTGAGGTGGACTTTGACCTCCATGGGCATCCTCCATTTGTGCCTCCACCTCTTCTTGAGCTTGATGAGTGGCCTCCATGTTCTCTTGGGCTTGATCTCCATCAGTAGGGAAGAAGCTTCCTCCAGCTTCAACACTTTCAACCTAGCAGATATATTAGGAATGGCGATTAGATCCGCTAATCCCATGACAAACTTGTGCTTAGGCGGGCGATTGTATTCCCGGCGTGCTGGTTGCTGGCGACCCTGGCTCCTTCCCTTGTTCCTCCTGTCGTAAGGATGGCGAGTCCTCTGGTCCTTCCTGGCCGCCGCCGCCGTTTCCAGCACCCTCTGCGGCTGGATCCTGGTCTGGGCGCGTGGCCTGGCGGGAGCCACGCTGCCTCTCTTCTCGGCGACTTCACTCTCGTCGGCGATGTGAGCCACCGCAAGTCGCCTGACTTCAGCAAACGTCGCTGGGTGAGCCCTGATCAAGGCCTCGCAGAATGGTCCTGGCTGCATGCCCTTCTTGAAGGCATAGACCAGCATTTCTTCATCCTTGGCCGGCGATCTGACCATCTGCGCTCCAAAGCGATTCAGGTAATCTCTGAGGGACTCCCCATGGTACTGCCTTATATCAAACAGATCATAAGACACCCTAGGCGGTGCCTTATTCACGATGTACTGCTCGACAAAAATCTTCGAGAACTGTTGAAAACTGGTTATGTGGCCATTAGGCAGGCTCACAAACCACTCCATCACCGTTCCCTAGAGCGTACTCACGAACATCTTGCAGTAGACGGCGTCTGATCCTCCCGACAGCATCATCTGCGTATGGAACGTGGTCAGATGAGCCTCTGGATCCTCCACGCCGGTAAAGACAGCCTTAACCGGAACCACGCTCGTGGGAATAGGAGTGTCAGTAATCGCCTGAACAAACGGCATAGGGAAAACACGAGGTGGCATCGACGGCGCCACCTCTTCAGCAGAAGAACGTCCTTGCTGCTCCCGAAGAGCTTGACGCAGCTCCTCAGCCACCTTGCTAAGCTCCTCGTTCCTGGTGCGAGAGGCGACCAGGTCCTCATGTATTCTCGCCTGCTCTACGCGTGAGGCTTCCGCAGTCGCCTGCAACGAGCGCATCATCTCTGCCATCTGCGCCATGGTCATGGCGGCGTCGCCTTCAGCAGCGACAGGCGCCACGGGGCTTGAACGATTGCTTCTCATTTTTCTCATGAACTTCAGCGAATCACAGGATGCAGCGAACAACACTTCAACCACGATCGAATCAGCGATCAATCGGAGAAAACAGCGCGAAACTGCGCAAGAAAACTCAAGAACACCGTAAGCCTTCACAGAAAACCACAACTTCACCAGAAACCACCGCTTCCCCGCGGACAACCAAACGAGCGAAAGAACTCGAACTTCCACCAAACAGATTACGTGTAAGCAGCAGGAAACCTCACTCCACCGATCGAAAAGCCAAACGAACGGTACAAAACGCGAATTCACCGACGAAACTCAAGCAAACAGCGAACGATGGTTGCACCAGCACACAACCACGTAGAAAACTTCGAAAACTTCCAAGAACTCACGCTGTGGATGGGAGCAAGTTTTACACGGCCCCACGGTGGGCGCCTGATGATCCTGCCTGTTGACCAGAACGCTGGAAACTGCCTCGTCAAAGGATCGACGTGCGCACCGCTTCTCACCTCCGTTCCTCTTCGAGATCCACCTCAAGAACCTGCAAAGAAACAGAGCGGCGCCGCTGCGGCCGATCGCACTCCAACGCTCAAGTCAGTGACGGTATCACCAAATACTAAGAGAACAAGAACCGTGCAAATCCTCTCTCACAGTCAGCTCTATAACTCGCAAGCGTAAAGAGTATAAACTGAACGTGTGTACCTCAGAAAGTTTGTTGAGAACTCTTATATACCTGGCTGTTTTCTCTCTCCTGGTAGTTACAGACCTGGACACGTGGCTCGCATCCAGTCGTACACGTGCCATCATCTGGAGCCTCCTTGACTTGGCGCTGCTTCCACTCTCATTTTGGCTAAGTTACTTATGCATGGTACTGCCCAGTGCATAGCTAACTTGGGAGTGCGATCTCTACTGGAACTGGCGAGTTAGGGGCCTTCATACACCTTCCCTGTGGTCTCGCCGGCCGCCTTCATAATCTGCTTCTCCTTCATCTTTGGCGATGTGCTTGCTCTGGCGATCTCCGATGATTAGGTCGCCTGAAACTACATCTGGCGACTTCATCTTTATCCTGGTGATCGCCGATTTTGGTAAGCTGGAGATCGAAACACGCCAATTTAACAACTGGCGACTACACGAGCCCCCCGACTTCCTTCCCTCTTGCCAACCTGGCGCCTTGCCAACACGCCTATACTGTAGCAGGGTGCCACGTCATCACTCCCGACCACCAGGGCGGTACAAAAGTCAAAGGGAAAATATTTTCCATACAAGATGTCTTATTCAAAACAACATTTGTTCCTTGATAGTGGATGGGGGTAGTTGTGCAAATGTGGCTAGTACAAGAGTAGTAGATAAGCTTGGATTGCCTACTATCTCTCATACAAAGCCCTACAAATTACAATGGCTTAGTGAAGTAGGAGAAATAATTGTTAATAAACAAGTCCTCATCCATTTCTCCATTGGAAAATACAAAGATGAGGTATTATGTGATGTTGTGCCCATGGAAGCCACTCATGTTCTTTTGGGAAGGCCTTGGCAATTTGATAGAAAAGTTTTACATGATGGCTTTACCAACAAACTATCTTTTGAATTCCATGGTCACAAGGTTACTTTAAAATCTCTCTCTCCAAGAGAAGTCCATGAGGACCAAGTTATCATGAAGAAAAAGAGGGAGAGTGAAAAAGATAAAAAAGATAAGAGTTCTAAGCCTACACTCCTTGTGTCTAGGCGTGACATTGAAAGGGAAATAGTGGCTCATCATCCTCTTTTCTTAGCCATCCCTAGAACTCTTAGAGTAGAATCACTTGTTGATAGTCCTCATTGCTTGGAAAATTTGGTAGAAGAGTTCAAAGATGTGTTTCAAGATCCTCCAAATGGACTTCCACCCTTGAGAGGGATTGAGCACCAAATTGATTTGATACCGGGCTCTTCTTTACCAAATCGTCCAGCATATAGGACCAATCCAAGTGAAACCAAGGAAATTCGCCAACAAGTTGAGGCTTTGATTGAGAAAGGGTGGGTGCAAGATAGCATGAGTCCTTGTGCTATGCCTATCATCTTAGTGCCAAAAAAGGATGGCACGTGGCGAATGTGTTCGGATTGTAGGGCCATCAATAACATAACCATTAAGTATAGGCATCCCATACCTAGACTAGATGATTTGTTGGATGAATTACATGGTTCAAAAATATTTTCAAAGATTGATCTTAAAAGCGGCTACAATCAAATCCGTATCAAACCGGGTGATGAATGGAAGACGGCTTTTAAGACCAACTTTGGTTTATATGAGTGGTTAGTTATGCCTTTTGGTTTAACTAATGCACCAAGTACATTCATGCGCCTCATGCATCATGTTCTTAGACCTTTCATTGGTAAGTTTGTTGTGGTTTACTTTGATGACATTCTCATTTATAGCTTATCTTTGAATGACCATAGGTTGCATGTTAGGCAAGTTTTAGAAACCCTTAGGAAGGAACATTTGTATGCTAACCTTGCTAAATGTATGTTTGCTCTTGATCATATAGAATTCCTAGGGTTTGTTGTGAGTTGTAAAGGGGTCCATGTGGACAAAACAAAGGTGGTGGCCATTCAAAATTGTCCTACACCGAAATCTTTGAATGAGGTCCGAAGTTGTTCCGTCCGGTTGACCGGGACGTCTTCGTGCGCGGCCTCAACCGTCAGCTAAGGACTCCTTCCCACTGATTGCCTGTGAATTCCTGCAAAAAAGAGGACAAAGAGGCGCCCTAGCGGCCGTTTGCACTCCGACGCTCAAGTCAGCCAGCAAGAAACACGAAAACTGTCCACCCACATATCTGAGCACGGCGTATGGCACTCTGCAGGTGGTAAAAGAAACTGTGTATATGTGTGTGTGTGTTGTCCCCTTCAGGCAAAAATATTCTCCAGTCACTTGTACGTAGTCCTCAAGCGCGGGCAAGCAACCAGAGAGTTTCTCCTAAATTTGTAGAAGGTTCCAACCCTTTTTCCGACATTCCCAGCGCTATTTAAACTGCCCTAGCATTTAAAGCGCCTTAAAGCGCTTTTAATCTCAAACGTAACGCACTCATTAAAGCGCTTAATTACGAAACGTAGCGCATTTAAGACGTTGAAACGCTCGGGAGCCCTAATAGTACCTGAATGCTCGAAAGGGAAACTGTATTGAATATCTTTAATTACCTGGCACCTGACTAGAGGGTGTTTCTATTCTGGCATGGCTGTCGTACACGTGGAGGGCCTCACGACGCCATGACCCCATCTGGGGGCGTTTCTGCCCACCTGGGGACGTCTCTACGTGTGAGCCTTCCTGCTTGGGAGTGCTACTGCGCTAGGGGTGGCTTTTTGGGTGCCAACTCATGCCCCCAAGTATCTAGCCACTTACTCTGAGAGCGTATCTGCCTTCCTCTCGCACCCTGCACCCGGTTATCCTGGGCGTGACCTTCCTCTTGGGTCGTATCTGTCCCGAAGGCGTCTCTGGGGCGGCAGGGGTACTTCACGAGTCAGGCTGCCCTTTATTGGTACTATCACTATGGCCTTGAAGCCACCTTTTCCTTCTCTTTATCACTTTCCCGAGATATCGGGTCCCGAGGCTTTCCCACGGCGTCGCTCCCTCCATGGTCTTTCCTACCCATGGGTATCGGGGAACCATACCGTGGTTGCCTTGCTTTTACACTGTTTGATCTGGCGACGCCCTGGCTGGGCGACGCCTCTACTCAGGCGACGCCTTGCCTTGGCGACGCCTTGTCCTGCCTTGGCGACGCTTCCTCTTGGCGTCTCTACACCGGGGCGACACCTTGAGTTGACTTTGACTCTTCAGTCGTTGACTTTGACGTTGACTTAGTCAACGCCCTGATACAGGACGGTACACAAGCCCCCCAGTCTTAAGCCGAAGACTTGTCTTCTGTGCAAAGACTAAAGCCTTGCCCCCGCCATCCACGTGCCTTCCCGATGACGTGTCATTCTCTGCTGACTCAGCAAATTTTCGAATTACTGACGCGACATTTTCTGAACCGCAGGGGTATTCTTAATGGGCGATTGGACATTCCCTGAAATGGGGATGATTACACCCTTTGAGCTACCCTTGATCGCGCGCCACGTGGCCCATCGCGTGGCCCTCCTTTAAAGACCCTTGCGCTTCCCCTGGGCAATCGACCTTTTGACGCGTGGCTCGATCCTGCGGTCCTCAATTTGCGCCTCTTGGGTTACGAAATGTAACGTTTAAGTTACCCCAAACCCCGCGCTCACCCTACTGTTACATTCATTCGCTCTGCAACTCGCAGGGGTATTCTTAATGGGCGATTGGACATTCCCTGAAATGGGGATGATTACACCCTTTGAGCTACCCTTGATCGCGCGCCACGTGGCCCTCCTTTAAAGACCCTTGCGCTTCCCCTGGGCAATCGACCTTTTGACGCGTGGCTCGATCCTGCGGTCCTCAATTTGCGCCTCTTGGGTTACGAAATGTAACGTTTAAGTTACCCCAAACCCCGCGCTCACCCTACTGTTACATTCATTCGCTCTGCAACTCCGCACTGTTCATCGCCTTCGAAAACTTTTTTTCTCTGTGACTGCGATTCTCTCCTTCCTGTGCCTTCTGCTGCCTCCATTCCAATAGCAAAGGTATGATCTCGGATACTCACGACCTTTCCCCTTCGTCGCATTAGATTGATTTATTGAACTGCCTGGGACTGTTATTATTCACGTATTACTGCATTTCTCCGCTTCTTCTTCCTCCTCTGATTTTTCTCGCGTGGGTGACGCTTCCTGGGGTTCTTTCCCCTTCTTGCCATGGCTAAACTTGCTAAACCCTTTTTCCTCTCTTCTTTCTCAAGCTATCTATTTTCACCATGACGCGCGCGAACGCGGAGCCTGATTCTTCCCCTACGACCCCCAAGTCCAACTACAAAGCCTTCTACCCCTGGGCCTCCGATGAGCTCCTGAGTGAATGCACCAGCCTGACTTCCTTCCAGGACCTGGAAGCTCACCAGGGGGATCCCCATTTGTACAACTTTAACGCCTTCTGCCGCACACACGACGCCCACATATCCGTCCGTCCCGGCAGGCCTGGGGAACCTGTTTGTTTGGACGACAGACCTAGAAAGGGGAAACCCTTCTTCTTCATGTACGAGACCGTGTTCAAGCGCGTAGGAGTGCGTCTCCCGTTCACTCCCTTCGAACGGGAGCTTCTTACTGAAATCAACACCGCCCCCGCCCAGCTTCATCCCAATAGCTGGGCATTTGTGAGGGGCTTTCAAATTCTTTGTGGATACCTGGGCATTCCTCCTTCCGTAGATGTCTTCCTGCATTTTTTTGAGGTGAAAAAACAGGGGAAAAGCTTTTGGGTAAGCTTTTCCGGGATCGCTGGCAGGATCCTCCTCTCCCTCTTCCAGAATTCTTACAAGAACTGGAAAGGGAAGTTCTTCAGGGTGTGCTGCGCCAAGCATGATCCCACAGCTTTGGATGGCTTCCCCCTTTACTGGACGGAACGCCCCAAATTGCTCAGGGCCAAAACCCTGGAAGAGCTATCCCCCGCCGATAGGGAGGTAAGCAAAGCCTTGGCGTGGTTGGGGATCGTCTTTGATACCTTGAAGCTGGTCGCTAACGAGTACAATGCCCACGCCCTGACCACCTATTTTGGTAAGGGGCTCTCCCCTCATCTTTGTGCTATAAGCAGCCTGCTATCGATTGTTTGTTTCCCCCTACTGTTATGCTTGTTTTACACTTGTACCATGTTACTTGCATTTCATGTCTCTTCGCGTATCGTGAATTCGCGTAGCTGTTTTAGTACTAACCCTTGTTGTTTGGTCTGTCTTGATGTAGGATCGGTGATGGGCGCTTCTAAGAGAATGATGCTGGCGAAGGCAATGAAGGAGGCACGTGCCGCCAAGGCGGGCGCCTCCTCCACCCTTGCTGCCGATCCGGTTCCCCCACCGACTCTGTCGCCGCCTCCTCCGATCACCGCCGAGGCCCCCCTGAGTTCACCTCCGTCGTCTCCACACAGCCTCGCAGCATTTCAGACTCCTCGCTCTCCTCTACCCATCGCCGCTGTTCCCCTAGCCACGGCTTCGTCACCGGCTCCAACCCCCCTTGACAAAGGGAAACGGGTTTTGGAGATTCCATCAGATGATGAGGACTCAGAAGGCGTGGCTCCCTTCAGAAGAAGAAAATCTGCGCGGGTTCCTCTTTCGGTAGAGGCGTCGCCCCAGGGAGGGAACCCCTTCATGGATAACCCCCCGAGCGCGACCTCACTCCCTCCCATGACACTCCAAGAGGAAAGGGGCGAAGGCGCCGAATCTGCTCCGCCTCCGCCGCCGGCAGAAACCATTGCTTCTCCTGCTTCCGTCGCCGCCGCCCCTGACTTCATTGCCATCCCTCCTCCGATTATGCATCTAATGAGGGGCTTCAGTGGCGGGACTCTGCCAGAGGGCACCGACAGGAAGGAAGGCATGCCCTTCTACTTGGGGGCCTTCTTGGCGGTGGCCCTTGAATGGCGCGCCCAGGCCAGAAACGCGGTCATGCAAGCCCAAACTCTCCAGGCCTTGGAAACAAAGGCGACTACTCTAGAGGAGGAAATGAGGACCCTGGGGCGCCAGAACGAAACTTACCAAACCTCTCTGAAGCAAGCGCAAGAGTCCAAAGCAGAAACTGAGAGGCAACTGGCAGAGGCATTAGAGCTCCAGGCTGGCTTCTTTACTCGTGAAGTCGCCCTCCAAGTCCAGGTAACGGGCCTTCAGGAATTGCTCAAAGCTGATGCAGAAATTCAAAAGGACCTGACGGACCGTTGCCGTGAGCAGGCTGACAAGACGGAGCGGATGGAGGGGGAAATGGCCATCCAGGCCAAAGCCATGGACCTTCTCCGGGCTGACTACGACAAACTACAGGTCGAGGTCAGTCGACTTCGCGTTGAGAAAGAGGCTCTAGAGAAGCAGGTGACCTCTGGGGATGCCGCCGTTGAGGAGCTGGAGAAGGAGAAAAAGTACCTTATCCAGGAGATGGCGGGTACTTTCGAGGAGGGGTTCCAGGAGGCCCTGACCCAGGCGTCCTGTGAGAACCCTGACATCAATATTTCGAACTGCGACCCCCTGCACCATGTCGTCGACGGGAAGGTCGTGCCCATGGACGTGGACGACTGAACCGCTGTCTCTCAACCGCCACCTTCACTTTCAAGCTTAATTCCTTTATTCTTTACGCTTGCTTTTGACTTTCTCCGTTTAAACTTGTAATTCTTTGGACTATCCGCACTCTTGTTACTGATTCGGGACGTTCGCATGGTTGTCTTTATTTCTTTGTCACATACGACTCTGCCTATGCGATCCCGCTCCCGTCTTTTCCCTTCATACGCTTCAATTATTTTATCCGTGTTCTGCTCGTTTCTCACACTTCGTTGGGCGGTTTGGTATGATTGGGTACGGTCGCCCGCCAACCCTTACACCCATGGAGAGGCTTACTAAGTGATGTCGTATCGTCCACGGGACGTCTCTGATACCGAGAGGTTCTTTCTTTGATCTTTCAACGCTCGGCGCCCACGCCTAAGGAGAGGCCTGCTAAAGCAGCACCGTATCGTCCCCGGGTGTCTAAAACGCTGAGTGTTGTGGGGTTTTTGTTCCCTCCATGGTCTTTCCTGCCCATAGGTATCGGGGAACACCCTGCCAGCGACCCGCTGGCGTTCGGCGGTTTCGCCTCCCTCCACAGTCTTTCCTACCTGTGGGCATCGGGGAGGCGACGCCTGTGACTAACTTTGCTTTTCTTTGCTTTCGTCTCCCTCCACAGTCTTTCCTACCTGTGGGTATCGGGGAGGCGACGCCTGTCGGTATTTGGGTTGGCGACACCCGCGACTCCTCGTCTGTCGTCGCCCTTTACGTCCTTCCTGGCAACGCCTCGGGCGTTACCTTTACTTCGTCGTTGGCTTTAATTCTTGCCTTGGTCAACGCCTCATAACAGCGAAGAGCCCAAGGCTTTGCCTGTGCCATCCACGTGGCGCTCCTTGTATAGCTGATGGGACCTTCTGTCATTCGCCTTGATCCACGTGGCGCTGCTTGTATGGTTGATGGGGTGTCTAGTCATTCCATTTTCTAACTCCTGCTGTAACCCTGGCTCACTTTCGACGGCGGATCGTACCCCTGGATATTCTGTTGACGGGACAGTTTCTGATTTAAACCAGAGGTGCCAGCATCATCCTTTCATCTACCAACACGTGTATAAATCGTGCGGTGCATCCATTCACGTCGTTTGGCGCTCTAACCGCTTTATTTAATTCTTCAAGCTCTGGAACTATCTTCATCGTTTTCTCACTTCTCATAACCTACTTGCGTTCTTTCTTCTTGCACCCTTTCTTCTCTTTCAAAGGGTTGTTCTAACCTTCGCTCCCCTCGCTCAACCCTTGCATTTCTAGCCACCCTGATCTTGCTGAAGAATGTCTTCTCACGATGCTTCCGCCAGGGTCCGTCCCAAAGACTTGTACCCTTGGGCCTCGAGCGAACTTCTTGATGAGTGTTCATGCTTGCTCTCCACCAGGGCCGTACGAGAACACAAAGGGGAGTTGTGTTCTTACGACCACCGGGCCTTCGCGAGGAGGCACGATGACGACATCGCTGTGCTCCCATGCACTCTGGGGGAGCCAGTGTGTGGTGACGAACGGGCCAACAACGGGGTCCCTTTCTTTTACTTTTACCAGGTGGTGTTCAAGACCATCGGGGTGCGCTTACCCTTCTCCTGGTTCGAGAAGGAACTGCTGACGGAGATCAACGTGGCTCCGGCCCAGCTATACCCCAACAGCTGGGCCTTTGTCAAGGCCTTCGATGTCCTCTTTGGGTTTCTGGGTTGTGCACCCTCGGTTGGCCTCTTTCTTCACTTTTTTGAGGTGAAGAGACAGAGGCACAACCTCTGGGTAACTCTCAGCAATGTACCCGGAAGAGTTCTCTTCACGCCTTTCCAAAGCTCGTTCACGGGGTGGAAAGGCCGGTTCTTCAAGATATGCTGTACTGATCTTGTTCCCGACGCCCTCGATGGGTTTCCGTTGTACTGGGTGAGAGAGGAAAAGGTCCTCAAAGCCAAACCCCTCAAGAATCTGGCTCCAAGTGATCAAATAGCTTGCCGGATTCTTGCTGAGGCGGGAGGTTTTGACTCTGCTACGGTGATCAGCTTGGAGTTCAACGCTAGGACTCTTGAGAAGTACATAAGTAAGAACCACTGCCTTAGGCAACTTCGGCCTTCGTTACTTTCTAAAAGTGCCTGTCTTTCTTCACTGTGTCTCTAATACATCTGTTCCCTTTGTGCAGGTTCGAAAATAAGCCAAGAAAAGAGGACACGACTTACTCGAGCGCTGCAGGCTGGGAAAGGGGCTTCGCCTTCCTCCAATGATGACTCTGATGAGCGCTGAGAAGTGGCTTGTTTGTGTTTTTGCATTTTGTACTGAACATTGCTTGTAACAACAATTTCCCAATATCATAACTCTTTACAATGCGACTTTACTTTTCATATGCCTCATATACCGCGCGACTTCCTTTCGTCTCATTCTGCCAACGATGCATGCTTTTACTTGGGCGACGCCTTCTTTCTGGGCGACGCCAAGGCCTAGGCGATGCCTTCCTCCTTGGCGACGCCATGGCCTAGGCGGCGCATCACATTACTTCTAACAAGGGAAAATAATGGCTGAAAACCAAAGCACTTCTTTTTCTAAACTGGTTATTCCATTCATTAGGGTGGCCTCATTAAAAAACCCCCAAAAGGGGAAAAAGAGCGTCCCCTTCAACTAGACTGTTACATGCTGCTTACATAAATCAACTGAAATAAAATTTTAAGTTGGCTGCATTCCAACTGCGCGGGATAGGGCCCCCATCTAAAGTCTCCAGATTGTACGAACCGTTGCCCTTAGCCTCAGTAACTCTGAAGGGCCCGGTCCACTTGGGAGACAGCTTATTCTCCAACTCGTAAGGGTGAGCTTTCCTCATCACCAGGTCGCCCACCTGAAACTGTCGTGGCTTTACTTTAGAGCTATATTGCCGCTCCACTCTTCTCTTCATCGCTTCTGCCTTTATTCTAGCTTCTTCCCTGGCCTCTTCTAGTAGATCTAGGTTTACCCGTCTCTCCTCGTTAGACTCCTCCACCACAAAGTTTTGAAAACGCGGTGAGCTTTCGTGTATTTCTACTGGAATCATCGCGTCCGACCCGTACACCAAACTGAACGGCGTCTCCATAGTAGAGGATTGGGGCGTGGTGTGGTATGCCCACACAATCCTTGGCACCTCTTCCGCCCACGCCCCTTTGGCCTTCTCTAACCTTCTTTTTAACCCCCTCAGCAGAACTCTGTTTGCTGACTCTACTTGTCCATTGGTCTGGGGGTGTTCGACCGACGCGAACACTTGCTTGATTCCCACTTCAGCGCACAGATTTCTCAACTGCTGACTGGCGAACTGGGTCCCGTTGTCAGATATCAGGCGCCTGGGTACGCCAAAGCGACACACGATGTTTCTCCACACAAAATGCTGTACCTTATGCGCAGTGATTTGTGCCACGGGTTCTGCCTCTATCCACTTGGTGAAGTATTCGATGGCGACAATCAGATACTTCATCTGCCTGATTGCCAGTGGGAAAGGGTCCAGGATGTCAATACCCCATGTGTGGAAAGGCCACGGGCTGTATATGGACCGCAACTCTTCAGGCGGCGCCTTGTGCCAGTCGGCATGCTTTTGGCATTGCCTACACCGTTGGGCGTGCCGTGCGCAATCTTCTTTCACTGTTGGCCAGAAGAACCCTGCGCGTATTACCTTGGAGGCTAAGGATCTTCCTCCTACATGGCTTCCGCAGATGCCTTCGTGTAGCTCTGCCATTATCCTGGTGCACTCATCGCCACTGACACATGTTAGGATAGGGTGAGTGAAACCGTGCCTGAACAACACCCCATCCACCAAGGTATATCTTACGGCGTTCCTTTTGATTTTCTTACCCTCTTCAGGGTCTACTGGAAGGGCCCCATCCGCCAGGTACCGTTTATAGGGCGTCATCCAGGTGTCTCCCGTGGACAGGACACAAACCTGCATCTGCTCTTCCTCAGACACACCCGCGTACGTACTGATGCGGGGCGCCCTCTGCGTATCTTGGGTTAATGAGGAATGACTCCTCGGCCTTCCCCTTGATGCATAAATCTGGAGGACATCCACCCTGTTGTCTTCCACGAATCGACGCGGAGCTTTGAGGGTCTCCTGGATCACTGTCCTCTGTCTACCCCCCTTGCCTGAGCTGGCCAGCTTTGCAAGCAGGTCAGCTCTGGCATTCTGCTCCCTCGGGACGTGTATCAACTCAAGAGCGTTGAACGCCCCTCTCAACAACTGGACGTATTTGAGATACGCCGCCATCTGTGGGTCCTTCGCCTGGAACCCACCCGACACCTGCCCCGTGACCAACTGGGAGTCGCTCTTCACCAGGAGGTTCTGTGCGCCCATCTCTTTGGCCAAGAGCATTCCTGCAATCAAGGCTTCGTATTCTGCTTGGTTGTTACTTGCCTTGAAGGCAAAACGCAAGGCCTGCTCGATTAGTATGCCGTCGGGTCCTTCCAGCACTATTCCCGCACCACTCCCTTGCTGGTTTGAGGAACCATCGACCGAGAGCAGCCACTGTGAACCCGCTTCCACCTCTTGCTCACCTCCGGGCGAAAGTTCTGCTACAAAATCCGACAGTTCCACAGCCCAGCGTACCATTCTTCCTGCCACGTCGGGCTTCTGCAGCACCTTCTGTATGGGGAGGTTGGTCATTACCACCACCGTGAAACTGTGAAAGTAATGACGGAGCCTCCTAGCCGAGAACACTACCGCCAGTGCCGCCTTCTCCAGCGCCTGGTACCTTGTCTCGGCTCCCTGTAAGGCTTTGCTTACAAAGTAGATGGGCTTCTGACTCTGGCTCTGCTCTTGTACCAACACAGAACTGATGGCCCTATTTGTTACAGTAAAATACAAACGGAGGGGCACGCCCGTTACCGGTTTGCAGAGAACCGGAGGCGTCGCCAGGTACTCCTTCAATTTAACGAAAGTCGCTTCGCATTCCTCAGTCCATGCAAAGCGACTGTTTCTCTTGAGGCACTGGAAGTATGGGTGCCCCTTTTCTCCTCCAGCGGAAACAAACCTCGAGAGCGCCGCCATCCGCCCTGTCAACTGTTGAACCTCCTTTACCGATGTCGGGCTCCGCATGGCAATAATGGCCGCACATTTGTCGGGGTTCGCTTCTATACCCCTCTCGGTGAGCAGAAAACCCAAGAATTTACCTGCCTCTACCCCAAAAACACACTTGTCGGGGTTCAACTTGAGGCGGTACTTGGATATCGTGTTGAACAATTCCTCCAAGTCTGCCATGTGCTGTATCCTGTTCTGCGACGCCACCACCATGTCGTCCACATAGGCTTATACATTTCTCCCGAGCATTGGCGCCAAGACCTTATCCATTAACCTCTGGTACGTGGCGCCCGCGTTTTTGAGTCCGAAAGGCATCACCTTATAGCAATAACTGCATGTTTCAGTCATGAACGCAGTTTTGCTCTCGTCCCTGGGGTGCATCTTGATTTGGTTATAACCTGAGAAGGCGTCCAGGAAGCTTAACACTTTGCTGCCAGACGCGCTGTCCACTAGGGCGTCAATGCTGGGCAGCGGATAGGAATCCTTCGGGCACGCCTTATTCAGGTCCGTGAAGTCAACGCACATTCTCCATTTCCCGTTTGCCTTCTTCACCAGAACGACATTGGCGAGCCACTCAGGGTACTGAATCTCCCTAATGTGGCCAGCACTCAGCAGCTTCTGCGTTTCGTCTTTCACCACCTGTTGTCGCTCCTCATTGAATTTCCTCCTTCTCTGACGCACGGGGCGAACCGTGGCGTCCATGCTGAGGTGGTGGCACAGAAAATCGGGGTTGATGCCCGGCATGTCCGAGGCGGACCACGCGAAGGCATCCATGTGGCGCGAAATCACTTCCGCCACCCCTTCCCGTTCTTCTGGGTTTAGCGAGCTTCCTAACTTGAAAGCTTTGCCGCCAATCTCCCTCTCTAGGATGTTGGTCGCAGGTTGCTCCCTATTGTCATCATCGGCGGGCGCCGCTTCTTCTACGGGCGCCGCCTCCTCCACGTGCGCTTCCTCCATTGGCGCATATGCTTCGGGTGTCGCCCTTTCTGCTATGGGCTCTTCGGGGGTCTGCCTAGCGGGCGTCGCCTCGATCATCGTTGCGTCCGCGATCGGTGGACGCTCGTACACCATGAAAACGCCTCTCTTCGTCTTCAGGCTATTTTCGTAGCATTTTCTTGCCTCCTCTTGGTCTGATCTGATGACTATCACCCGGCCACTGAGGTCCGGTAGCTTCATCTTCATGTGCCGAGTGGAGGATATTGCACTCAGACGGTTTAGCGTTGGTCTACCCAGCAAAATGTTATAGGCAGAATTGGCGTTAACGACGAGGTACCGAATGCTCTCTGTTCGGGAGGCCTCTCCGTCCGTGAACGTAGTCCTCAACTCCAGGTACCCCCGGACCTCTCTCTGGTTATCCCCGAACCCATACAAACATCCCGTATAGGGACTCAGTAGATCGGGGGACAGCCGTAACTTATTAAAAGTCGACAGAAACATGATGATGTGATTCCAATAGCCACATAGAACAAGATTCTTGACACTTTGAGGAATCACCTTGAGCTGGAAAATAAAGAGGCACTTTCTTAGAAGTTGGATCATGGTTCTAAGTCAAGAACTCACCAAAACAAGTACCAATTCCCAAACTCATTTGGATGAACCAAATATTGTCAAATTGAATCAACAAAGGAATTATAAAAGAGAAGACCGAACAGAATTAAAACACAAACAAATGTACCGAACAGAATTTAGAAAACCAAAACATAGGTGCTGGAAAATTAAGGACAGCCGAACCAAAAAATGCTCAAGAACACAAGACAACAAGAGTAATTGAAAGAGAAGAAAGGAAGGAGAAGAGAATGCTCATGAAGATGGAAGATAGGTTGGATGATCACGCCACTAGAAGTATGGATGCTCCTAGATGAGTGTGGAAGCCGCCACTTGAGGAAACCATGGTCCTTCAAGATAAGACTAGAGTAGAAGCTCAAAAGCTCTCCAAATGCTCACTCCAATTTTGAGTATAGTTTCTTTAGATGAATTCAAATCTGAATTTTACAAAGGAAGCACCTCTATTTATAGCCTAAGGTGCTGAAAAATAGGTGGGAAATTTCAAATAAACTCATTTGAAATTCCCACCAAAAACAAGTCACATGGGAGGTGTGACCTTTTTCTACTATGACACCTCCCAAAAACTACACCTACACCTATCTACTAATACACCCCCCTAAAGGTCCTATTTAAAACCTAAAAGATGCTATAACAAAAGAGGTTTCTAAGGTTTCCCTCTAAGCACCTTCAACTAAAGACACTACAAAAAGAGAAAATAAATGTCCTCTTGCTCCCAAGGCTTTGAACATGCTTCTTGTAATCCTTTGAGGTGGACTTTGACCTCCATGGGCATCCTCCATTTGTGCCTCCACCTCTTCTTGAGCTTGATGAGTGGCCTCCATGTTCTCTTGGGCTTGATCTCCATCATACTCCCCGAGTTGGAGAGAATTCGACCACGAATTCTGGAGACCTACAGAAAAAGGAGTTAGATCGCTGACATTAAAAGTATGACTACCTAAGAATGTATCAGGCATATCTAACTCATAAGCATTGTCATTAATCCTCTTGAGGACTTGGAAAGGTCCATCCCCTCGAGGCATTAGTTTGGACTTCCTTTGAGTAGGAAAACGATCCTTCCTCAAGTGAAGCCAAACCCAATCGCCCTCATCAAACAACAATGCTTTTCTCCTCTTATTGGCAAGTTCAGCATACTTGCCAACCTTCTTCTCAATTCTCTTCTTGATGTCTTTATGCAAAGTTTTCACAAAAGAAGCCTTTTCATCCCCATCTTTGCACAAGACATCGTCAAGAAGGGGAATAGGAAGAAGATCAAGAGGTGTTAGGGGATTAAACCCATAGACCACCTCAAAAGGAGAATGGGAGGTGGTAGAATTTACTACTCGGTTATATGCAAACTCAACATGGGGTAGTAAATTCTCCCACACTCTAGGATTCCCCGAAATAAAGCATCTCAATAGTTGTCCCAAAGTTCTATTTACCACCTCGGTTTGACCATCGGTTTGTGGGTGGCAAGTGGTAGAAAATAAAAGCTTAGTTCCAAGCTTGCCCCACAAGGTCTTCCAAAAGTGACTCAAGAACTTAGGATCTCTATCGGACACTATAGACCTAGGAATCCCATGCAAGCGAACCACTTCTTGGAAGAAGAGGTTTGCAATGTGGCATGCATCATCCACTTTGTGGCAAGGAATAAAGTGAGCCATTTTTGAAAAACGATCCACTACCACAAAAATGGAGTCCTTTCCCTTTGATGTCTTGGGTAAGCCTAAGATGAAATCCATAGATATATCTACCCAAGGCATTGAAGGGATAGGAAGAGGAGTATAAAGACCATGGGGATGCATTTTAGATTTAGCTTTGCGGCAAGCTATGCATTTATCACACAAACTATGAACATGTTTATGCATATGAGGCCAAAAGAAATGTTCATGCAACACATCCAAAGTTTTAGCAACCCCAAAATGTCCCATTAAGCCCCCCTCATGAGCTTCTCTAACAAGAGATAATCTAATAGAGCATTGGGGAACACAAAGACGTTTTCCTTTAAAAAGAAAGCCATCTTGAATAAAAAAATCTTTGTGTCCTCCCTTAAGACACTCTTGATAGAGGAGAGAAAAATCAAGGTCATCATGATAAAGTTCCTTAATGTGATCAAAACCAAGATATTGAGAGGTTAAAAGATTTAGCAAGGTGTATCTTCTAGAAAGAGCATCCGCCACAATATTTATTTTGCCTTGCTTGTGTTTGATCACATAAGGAAATTGCTCAATGAATTCCACCCACTTAGCATGCCTCTTGTTAAGTTTGTTTTGGCTTTTCAAATATTTAAGAGATTCATGATCACTATGTATCACAAACTCTTTGGGAAAAAGATAGTGTTGCCAAGTAAACAAAGCCCTAACAAGTGCATATAATTCCTTATCATAGGTGGAATAGTTGAGATGACTTCCCTTCAATTTCTCACTAAAATAGGCTATGGGGTGGCCCTCTTGAAGGAGAACAGCCCCAATACCTATGCTTGAAGCATCACACTCAATCTCAAATGTCTTAGTGAAATTAGGAAGGGCCAAGATGGGAGCATTAGTCAATTTTTCTTTCAAAGTATCAAAAGCATTTTGTTGTGCTTCTCCCCAATGAAAGACCACATCCTTTTTCACTATGTCATTGAGTGGTGCGGCAATGGTACCAAAGTTTGGGACAAATCTTCTATAGAAAGAAGCAAGCCCATGAAAACTTCGGACCTCATTCAAAGATTTCGGTGTAGGCCACTTTTGAATGGCCACCACCTTGGTTTTGTCCACATGGACCCCTTTACAACTCACAACAAACCCTAGGAATTCTATATGATCAAGAGCAAACATACATTTAGCAAGGTTAGCATACAAATGTTCCTTCCTAAGGGTTTCCAAAACTTGCCTAACATGCAACCTATGGTCATTCAAAGATAAGCTATAAATGAGAATGTCATCAAAGTAAACCACAACAAACTTACCAATGAAAGGTCTAAGAACATGATGCATGAGGCGCATGAAGGTACTTGGTGCATTAGTTAAACCAAAAGGCATAACTAACCACTCATATAAACCAAAGTTGGTCTTAAAAGCCGTCTTCCATTCATCACCCGGTTTGATACGGATTTGATTGTAGCCGCTTTTAAGATCAATCTTTGAAAAGATTTTTGAACCATGTAATTCATCCAACAAATCATCTAATCTAGGTATGGGATGCCTATACTTAATGGTTATGTTATTTATGGCCCTACAATCCGAACACATTCGCCATGTGCCATCCTTTTTTGGCACTAAGATGATAGGCATAGCACAAGGACTCATGCTATCTTGCACCCACCCTTTTTCAATCAAAGCCTCAACTTGTTGGCGAATTTCCTTGGTTTCACTTGGATTGGTCCTATATGCGGGACGATTTGGTAAAGAAGAGCCCGGTATCAAATCAATTTGGTGCTCAATCCCTCTCAAAGGTGGAAGGCCATTTGGAGGATCTTGAAACACATCTTTGAACTCTTCTACCAAATTTTCCAAGCAATGAGGACTATCAACAAGTGTTTCTATGCTAAGAGTTCTAGGGATGGCTAAAAAAAGAGGATGATGAGCCACTATTTCCCTTTCAATGTCACGCCTAGACACAAGGAGTGTAGGCTTAGAACTCTTATCTTTTTTATCTTTTTTATCTTTTTCACTCTCCCTCTTTTTCTTCATGATAACTTGGTCCTCATGGACTTCTCTTGGAGAGAGAGATTTTAAAGTAACCTTGTGACCATGGAATTCAAAAGATAATTTGTTGGTAAAGCCATCATGTAAAACTTTTCTATCAAATTGCCAAGGCCTTCCCAAAAGAACATGAGTGGCTTCCATGGGCACAACATCACATAATACCTCATCTTTGTATTTTCCAATGGAGAAATGGATGAGGACTTGTTTATTAACAATTATTTCTCCTACTTCACTAAGCCATTGTAATTTGTAGGGCTTTGTATGAGAGATAGTAGGCAATCCAAGCTTATCTACTACTCTTGTACTAGCCACATTTGCACAACTACCCCCATCCACTATCAAGGAACAAATGTTGTTTTGAATAAGACATCTTGTATGGAAAATATTTTCCCTTTGACTTTCATCAAAAGGTTGTGAAACTTGTCCAAGAAGTCTTCTCACAACTAACAAGTCCCCTTCAAGTGGACATTCACTCTCTTCCTCACTAGATGCATGAGAATGCAATGAATGCTTTGAAGAATCCGAATCATGCTCACTAACTACAATGCCCTCATGCATGTACATACTTCGTTTTGAAGGACAATTTGCAGCAATATGACCATAACCCATACATTTAAAGCATTTAGTGTTAGATGTTCTAGTGGGAGACTTAGGTCTAGATGTTGATGGCTTAGATTCCTTGGGTTTGAAAGAAGAATCTTTGGAAGGATGTTTTGAAAAAGAAGTTTTGTTTCTCCAAGACTTGGAGTAGTATCCATTATTGGAAGCATTTTTAAAAGAGTTTTTCTTAGCAAGTTGGGCTTCCACCTTCATTGCAAGATGAACTAAAGAGCCCAATGATGAATACTCTTGTAACTCAACAATGTCTTGGATATCCTTCCTAAGACCACTCACAAACCTAGCAACCATGGCTTCTTCACTTTCTTCTAATTCAATTTTAAGCACAAGCGTCTCAAGCTCCTTATAATATTCATCCACATTTAGCGTGCCTTGTTGAAACCGTTGGAGTCTCAACATGAGGTCTTTCCTAAAATGTGGGGGCACAAACCTAGCGCGCATATGATCCTTTAAAGAGTTCCAAGAGTCCACGGGAGGACCCTTGTGATAGATAATGTCCTTTACAATCCCATGCCACCATTTCATGGCATAATCACTAAACTCTAGGGTGGCTAGCTTGAGCTTATGCTCATCTTGGATCTCATGGATCTCAAAAATTTGTTCACACTTAGCCTCCCAATCTAAATACACATTTGGATCACTAGAACCATTAAAACAAGGTAGTTTGACCGAAGGAAGCTTGGACTTTGCATCATGGTAGAAGCCATTGCCGTAGTGAATTCTTTCCCCTTGGTGATGATGTCTTTGTCCATGGACTTGGGGTGGAGGTCTCCTTCTCCTATGCTCATCTTCACGGCCAACATCATTTGAAGAAGCTCTTGAAGATGGTCTATGAGAATGATGTCCATCATGGATAGAAGGAGATGGTCTAGTTTGTTTGACCTCCATCTTTTGCAATTTCTCTTCCAACCTTCTAATTGTTCTTTGAGCTTCATGTAATTCACCAAGAATTGAAGCTTTGGAAGGAGAATTCTGCTTGGAGGATGCATCACTTGAAGATCCAGCCATTTGTAATTAAAAAACAGCAAACACACAAAACAGCAAACAAGTTAAAAATTAGCAAAAACAGTGAGCTTTCCAATTGAAACTGCCGAAGTGAATTTAAGGCTGAAAAGATATCACTCTCAAAGAAATAATGTTCTTGCACCAATCTGATCTTGAGGCCTTGGAATCCTCAAATGAAATATGTCAAAGCAAGCACACCAATCTTAAGAGCAAACCACCACAAAACCAATGAAACAATAAAGACAAACAAGAAAAGGTATAAGCAAGGAAAGGTAATTGCAAAAGGAAAACTATGTGTAAGACAAACTCAAAGAGTAAGAATGAAAGACAATCAAGAAAATAAAGAACTCAATGAGAAAAGTAGGCACACAAAAGAATACCTAAGGAAAAGCACTAGAGTAGATGAAGAAAACAAAAAAAATTTAGCTACTGGAAATTTTTTTTTTTTTAATGCAAACTGTGTTTGATATTCACTGATTTAACTGGAACGTTGTAGAGCGAACTGGATTATGAAATTTATACCACAGAATCTTCAAGATGTTAACTCAAAAATGGCACTGGAATCAATTAAAAACAGTAAGCCAATTGAGAGAAATAAATTTTTTAAAATCACTGCCAGATTACCGTATTTTTTTCGGCAGGAATGTACACTTTTTTTATTTTATTTATCATTTTTTGTGTACTTCATATTTTTGAATGATTCTTTTTTCTATTCTTTTCTAACACTTTCAATATCTCAAATCCAGAATTTCAGAATTTTACAGTACGTAAATCAATTGCAATAAGGAAAAACAGTAAGCACTTTTTTCAGAAACAGAGGAATCCTAATAGGAATAAAAAAACAGGATGATGAACTAGCAAAGACATAATAGAAAATGATGTATTGGAACTTGTATAGGTCTAGAATACAAGTATGAACTCAATGCTAAAAAGAAAATGCTCAAAGGATCAACATCAATTCAGAAAAAATATATGACACCAAAGCAAGAAACAATCAAAACAATAAAAGTACTACTAGAAGTAATGACATATATGGAATAACATGACTAAGACAAAACTTAACAAGATTCAAAAATTAAAAGACACAACACAAATTGTAACAAGTGGAAGGAAGCTTAAGGTAAACTCTAGGAAGGATAATGCCATTCCAAAAGAGCAACCATACTCATAAGAATTATGAGTGCCATAAACCTTTCCACAAACACTTGGAGCAAAAGAAAAACAGCAAGAATACTCAATTAAAATTCTAAAACAGAAACTTAAATTGCAAGAAAAATTAAAGAGCTCTTGAAATAAAGTGCACACAACTCAACAATTAAACAAGAATGAACCTAAGACTCATGATACCACATGATGTGATTCCAATAGCCACATAGAACAAGATTCTTGACACTTTGAGGAATCACCTTGAGCTGGAAAATAAAGAGGCACTTTCTTAGAAGTTGGATCATGGTTCTAAGTCAAGAACTCACCAAAACAAGTACCAATTCCCAAACTCATTTGGATGAACCAAATATTGTCAAATTGAATCAACAAAGGAATTATAAAAGAGAAGACCGAACAGAATTAAAACACAAACAAATGTACCGAACAGAATTTAGAAAACCAAAACATAGGTGCTGGAAAATTAAGGACAGCCGAACCAAAAAATGCTCAAGAACACAAGACAACAAGAGTAATTGAAAGAGAAGAAAGGAAGGAGAAGAGAATGCTCATGAAGATGGAAGATAGGTTGGATGATCACGCCACTAGAAGTATGGATGCTCCTAGATGAGTGTGGAAGCCGCCACTTGAGGAAACCATGGTCCTTCAAGATAAGACTAGAGTAGAAGCTCAAAAGCTCTCCAAATGCTCACTCCAATTTTGAGTATAGTTTCTTTAGATGAATTCAAATCTGAATTTTACAAAGGAAGCACCTCTATTTATAGCCTAAGGTGCTGAAAAATAGGTGGGAAATTTCAAATAAACTCATTTGAAATTCCCACCAAAAACAAGTCACATGGGAGGTGTGACCTTTTTCTACTATGACACCTCCCAAAAACTACACCTACACCTATCTACTAATACACCCCCCTAAAGGTCCTATTTAAAACCTAAAAGATGCTATAACAAAAGAGGTTTCTAAGGTTTCCCTCTAAGCACCTTCAACTAAAGACACTACAAAAAGAGAAAATAAATGTCCTCTTGCTCCCAAGGCTTTGAACATGCTTCTTGTAATCCTTTGAGGTGGACTTTGACCTCCATGGGCATCCTCCATTTGTGCCTCCACCTCTTCTTGAGCTTGATGAGTGGCCTCCATGACGTCTGCCGAACTTCCTTGATCAACGAGCACTCGGTGGACCTTTCTCCCAGCCGTGACGACCGAGATGACAACGGGATCGTTGTCATGGGGCACCACATCTCGGAGATCCCTTCTTGTGAACACAATATCTGACTCCCAGGGCTCCCCCGAGAGCCTCTCTTCGATTGAATTTACCCCCCTCGCGTATTTCTTCCGCTGGGAGGCGGTGGGTCCTCCGCCGGAAAAACCTCCAGCAATGGTGTGGACCTCGCCAAGCACAGGCATCTCGTGGTGGACTCTGCGACATAATCTTTCAAAAACCTCCAGCAATGGTGTGTGACGGCAGGGTGGCGGTCGTGGTGGACTCTGCGACATAATCTTTCAAAAACCCAGTCCTCACCAGCTCATCTAGCTGGTAGCCCAACGACAGGCAATTATCAATCTGGTGCCCGAAAGCCTCGTGAAATTCGCACCAAGAGTCTTTACGGGGCCCTAGCACCTTGTCGGTCTTCGCCGGTCGCCTCAGCCTCTCGGCTATGTTGGGCACGGCGATCAAATCCTTCAACTCGACCACGAAGTTGTACCTCGCCGGTCTTGCTCTTTCTCTGGTGGGGCGTTCGCCTCCTGCAGTGCCCCGAGGCTGGGGCTTTCTGGCCTCGTAGGGGCGTCTCGCCTCTGGCTTCTTTCTCCCCGTCGTGGTCTCATTGACTCGGACGGGTTGAACTCGCGCCGGTCCCCTCGAGCGTGAGGGCACGGCACTGGTGCGCTTCACACATACCTCCCCTTCCGAAGCAATATGCTCCACCGCCCTACGCCGTAATTCAGCGAAAGTCCTGGGTCGATTGCGGATAATAGATTCTCCAAAGGACCCTGGGCATACGCCTTTCACAAATGCGTACACGATCATAGGCTCCTCTGTTGTACCAACTTTCACGACCTGGGCCCCGAAGCGATTGATATACTCCTTCAGGGTCTCCCCCTGATACTGCTTCACGTCAAACAGGTCGTAGGAGACCGGCGGCGGGGCCTTGTTGGCCAAATACTGTTCTCTGAATAACCGCGACAACTGGCGGAAAGATGTGATATGGCCCTCGGGAAGGCTGATGAACCAGTCCATAGTCATCCCGGTCAGGGTGCTCATGAAGAGCTTGCACTTGGCGGCATCAGAGCCGCCTATCAGGACCATCTGCGTGTGGAACGCCGCGAGGTGCGTCTCCGGGTCCTCCATCCCAGTGAAAATTGCCTTAGGTCCCGCGAACGTGTTCGGGATTGCTGCGTCTAGGATCTCCTGCGAGAACGGAGTGGAAAACTCCCTTGGTGGGGAGTGATTCTCCACCTCGTCATGCCCAGGCCGCCTCCTATCGTTTCTCAGGCCCTGACGCAACTCCTCATTCACGCGGTGGAGCTCTTCGTTGCGCTCATGCGAGGCGTCAAGATCTGCCTGCATGCGCTCCTGCTCCATCTTCGAATCCGCCATGTCCTGCTGCAACCCCCTCATTATTTCCAGGACCTGCTGCATGGATAGGTCTGCGGGGGCTGCGCGCTGATCTTCGTCTGGTGGGGGCCATTGTCACTCCAACCTCCTTCAGCACTACCGTAACCTGGTAGATTTTCACGAACTTGTGTGATGGGACTGATGTTTTATATTGGCCCCACGGTGGGCGCCAAATGTTCCGTCCGGTTGACCGGGACGTCTTCGTGCGCGGCCTCAACCGTCAGCTAAGGACTCCTTCCCACTGATTGCCTGTGAATTCCTGCAAAAAAGAGGACAAAGAGGCGCCCTAGCGGCCGTTTGCACTCCGACGCTCAAGTCAGCCAGCAAGAAACACCAAAACTGTCCACCCACGTATCTGAGCACCGCGTATGGCACTCTGCAGGTGGTAAAAGAAACTGTGTATATGTGTGTGTGTGTTGTCCCCTTCAGGCAAAAATATTCTCCAGTCACTTGTACGTAGTCCTCAAGCGCGGGCAAGCAACCAGAGAGTTTCTCCTAAATTTGTCGAAGGTTCCAACCCTTTTTCCGACATTCCCAGCGCTATTTAAACTGCCCTAGCATTTAAAGCGCCTTAAAGCGCTTTTAATCTCAAACGTAACGCACTCATTAAAGCGCTTAATTACGAAACGTAGCGCATTTAAGACGTTGAAACGCTCGGGAGCCCTAATAGTACCTGAATGCTCGAAAGGGAAACTGTATTGAATATCTTTAATTACCTGGCACCTGACTAGAGGGTGTTTCTATTCTGGCATGGCTGTCGTACACGTGGAGGGCCTCACGACGCCATGACCCCATCTGGGGGCGTTTCTGCCCACCTGGGGACGTCTCTACGTGTGAGCCTTCCTGCTTGGGAGTGCTACTGCGCTAGGGGTGGCTTTTTGGGTGCCAACTCATGCCCCCAAGTATCTAGCCACTTACTCTGAGAGCGTATCTGCCTTCCTCTCGCACCCTGCACCCGGTTATCCTGGGCGTGACCTTCCTCTTGGGTCGTATCTGTCCCGAAGGCGTCTCTGGGGCGGCAGGGGTACTTCACGAGTCAGGCTGCCCTTTACTGGTACTATCACTATGGCCTTGAAGCCACCTTTTCCTTCTCTTTATCACTTTCCCGAGATATCGGGTCCCGAGGCTTTCCCACGGCGTCGCTCCCTCCATGGTCTTTCCTACCCATGGGTATCGGGGAACCATACCGTGGTTGCCTTGCTTTTACACTGTTTGATCTGGCGACGCCCTGGCTGGGCGACGCCTCTACTCAGGCGACGCCTTGCCTTGGCGACGCCTTGTCCTGCCTTGGCGACGCTTCCTCTTGGCGTCTCTACACCGGGGCGACACCTTGAGTTGACTTTGACTCTTCAGTTGTTGACTTTGACGTTGACTTAGTCAACGCCCTGATACGGGACGGTACAGAAGTTTTCATGGACTAGCTTCTGTCTATAGAAGATTTCTCCCAAACTTTGGTACCATTGCCGCACCACTCAATGACATAGTGAAAAAGGATGTGGTCTTTCATTGGGGAGAAGCACAACAAAATGCTTTTGATACTTTGAAAGAAAAATTGACTAATGCTCCCATCTTGGCCCTTCCTAATTTCACTAAGACATTTGAGATTGAGTGTGATGCTTCAAGTATAGGTATTGGGGCTGTTCTCCTTCAAGAGGGCCACCCCATAGCCTATTTTAGTGAGAAATTGAAGGGAAGTCATCTCAACTATTCCACCTATGATAAGGAATTATATGCACTTGTTAGGGCTTTGTTTACTTGGCAACACTATCTTTTTCCCAAAGAGTTTGTGATACATAGTGATCATGAATCTCTTAAATATTTGAAGAGCCAAAACAAACTTAACAAGAGGCATGCGAAGTGGGTGGAATTCATTGAGCAATTTCCTTATGTGATCAAACACAAGCAAGGCAAAATAAATATTGTGGCGGATGCTCTTTCTAGAAGATACACCTTGCTAAATCTTTTAACCTCTCAATATCTTGGTTTTGATCACATTAAGGAACTCTATCATGATGACCTTGATTTTTCTCTCATCTATCAAGAGTGTCTTAAAGGAGGACACAAAGACTTTTTTTATTCAAGATGGCTTTCTTTTTAAAGGAAAACGTCTTTGTGTTCCCCAATGCTCTATTAGATTATCTCTTGTTAGAGAAGCTCATGAGGGGGGTTTAATGGGACATTTTGGGGTTGCTAAAACTTTGGATGTGTTGCATGAACATTTCTATTGGCCTCGTATGCATAAACATGTTCATAGTTTGTGTGATAAATGCATAGCTTGCCGCAAAGCTAAGTCTAAAATGCATCCCCATGGTCTTTATACTCCTCTTCCTATCCCTTCAATGCCTTGGGTAGATATATCTATGGATTTCATCTTAGGCTTACCCAAGACATCAAAGGGAAAGGACTCCATTTTTGTGGTAGTGGATCGTTTTTCAAAGATGGCTCACTTTATTCCTTGCCACAAAGTGGATGATGCATGCCACATTGCAAACCTCTTCTTCCAAGAAGTGGTTCGCTTGCATGGGATTCCTAGGTCTATAGTGTCCGATAGAGATCCTAAGTTCTTGAGTCACTTTTGGAAGACCTTGTGGGGCAAGCTTGGAACTAAGCTTTTATTTTCTACCACTTGCCACCCACAAACTGATGGTCAAACCGAGGTGGTGAATAGAACTTTGGGACAACTATTGAGATGCTTTATTTCGGGGAATCCTAGAGTATGGGAGAATTTACTACCCCATGTTGAGTTTGCATATAACCGAGTAGTAAATTCTACCACCTCCCATTCTCCTTTTGAGGTGGTCTATGGGTTTAATCCCCTAACACCTCTTGATCTTCTTCCTATTCCCCTTCTTGGAGATGTCTTGTGCAAAGATGGGGATGAAAAGGCTTCTTTTGTGAAAACTTTGCATAAAGACATCAAGAAGAGAATTGAGAAGAAGGTTGGCAAGTATGCTGAACTTGCCAATAAAAGGAGAAAAGCATTGTTGTTTGATGAGGGCGATTGGGTTTGGCTTCACTTGAGGAAGGATTGTTTTCCTACTCAAAGGAAGTCCAAACTAATGCCTCGAGGGGATGGACCTTTCCAAGTCCTCAAGAGGATTAATGACAATGCTATGAGTTAGATATGCCTGATACATTCTTAGGTAGTCATACTTTTAATGTCAGCGATCTAACTCCTTTTTCTGTAGGTCTCCAGAATTCGTGGTCGAATTCTCTCCAACTCGGGGAGTATGATGGAGATCAAGCCCAAGAGGACATGGAGGCCAATCAACAAGATCAAGAGGAGGTGGAGGTACAAATAGAAGACGCCCATGGAGGTCAAAGTCCACCTCAAAGGATTACAAGAAGCATGTTCAAAGCTTTGGGAGCAAGAGGACATTTATTTTCTCTTTTTGTAATTTCTTTAGTTGAAGGTGCTTAGAGGGAAACATTAGAAACCTCTTTTGTTTTAGCATCTTTTAGGCTTTAGTTAGGAGCTTTAGGGGGGTGTATTAGTAGATAGGTGTAGGAGTAGAATAGGAGGTGCCAAAGTGAAGGAAAGAGTCACACCTTCCTTATGCTTGGAATAGGCGCCGATTTTGAATAGTTTTTAGGAGGGAATTTTGAATTCTCTTAGCTTTATTTTTCAGCACCTTAGGCTACAAATAGAGGTGCTCTCCTTGTAAAATTGAGATTGGAATTAATCTAAGAAAACTCTACTCAAATTTTGAGTGACCTTTGGAGAGCTTTTGGAGCCTTCTTCTCTAGTCTTATCTTGATGGATCAATGGAGTCCTCAAGTGGCGGCATCACTCTCATCTAGGAGCATTCCACACTTCTAGTGGCGAGATCATCCATCCTCCTTTCATCTTCATGAGCATTCTCTTCTCCTTCCTTTCTTCTTCTTCAATTGTTCATGTTGCTTTGTGTTCTTGAGTTTTTTAGTTTCGGTTTTTCTATTTTCCAGCACTATGTTCTGTTTTGTTCTTAATTTTGTTCGGTTCATATGATTAATTGCTTAATTCTGTTCGGTCATTCCATCTTTCATTCTCTTTGTTGATTCAATTTGACAATATTTGGTTCATCCAAATGAGTTTGGGATTTGGTACTAATTTTGGTGAGTTCTTGTCTTAGAACAATGATCCAACTCTAAGAAAAGTGCCTCTATATTTTCCAGCTCAAGGTGATTCCTAAGAATGTCAAGAATCTTGTTCTATGTGGCTATTAGAATCACATCAGAAGGCCTCAGGTCCCGATAACCCGGGGCAGCGATAAAGAGAAGGAAAAGGTGGCTTCAAGGCCATAGTGATAGCACCAGTGTAGGGCAGCCTGACTCCTGAAGTACCCCTGCCGCCCCAGAGACGCCTTTGGGACAGATACGACTCAAGAGGAAGCTCACGCCCAGGGTAGCCGGGTGCAGGGTACGAGAGGAAAGCAGATACGCTCTCAAAGTAAATGACTAGATGATTGGGGGCATGAGTTGGCACCCAAAAAGTCACCCCTAGCGCAGTAGCACTCCCAAGCTGGAGGACTCACACGTAGAAACGTCCCCAGATGGGCAGAAACGCCCCCAGATGGGGTCACGACGTCGTGAGGCCCTCCACGTGTACGACAGCCATGTCAGAATAGAAACACCCTTTAGCCAGGTGCCAGGTAATTAAAGTCATTCAATACAGTTTCCGTTTCGAGCGTTCAAGTACTATAATGGCTCCCAAGCGTTTCAACGTCTTAAATGCGCTATGTTTTCTAATTAGATACGCTGATTGAGTGCGTTACATTTGTAATTAAAGGCACTTTAAGGCGCTTTAAATGCTTGGGTAGTTTAAATAGCGCTGAGAATGTTTGAAACGGGGTTCGAACTTTTGGCGAATTTACCATAACTCTCTAGTTGCTTGCTCGTGCCTTGTGGTTACGTACAAGAGACTGGGGAATGATCTTTGCCTGAGGGAGAACACACACACACCTTACACAGTTCTTTTTAGCACCTTCAGAGTGCCATACGCGGTGCTCAGAGACGGAGGTGCACAGTTTTGGTGTTTCTTACTGGCTGACTTGAGTGTCGGAGTGCAAACGGCCGCTAGGGCGCCTCTTTGTCCTCTTTTTTGCAGGAATCCACAGGTGACCAGTGGGGAGAAGTCCCTAGCTAACGGTTGAGGTCGTGCACGAAGACGTCCCAGTCAACTGAACGGAACAGCATATATATATATATATATATATATATATATATATATATATAATCTTCTAACTTATCTGCTGCGCAATCAACTAGTTTAACTAACATAATTGGCAAAACTTGCTCAACTGCGTGAACTCAGCAATACTTGAGCTTAACCCTCCACGTACCGCTTTTAACTCGAGCAAATTGTTAACCTTATAACAAACTTGGCAAACTGTTAACTCAAAGTAAATTTGAGCAATTATCAACTCTTCGGCGATGACATTCAATAAAACTTGTGAACTTAAGGCAACAAACCTTAACATAAAATCACTTACTAGGCAGCAGGTTTTGACTCAAACTAGTATTAAAATACAGTTTACCTGATCTGCCAAGTGAAGTGCCCCCTACTTCTGTCATCGCCAGGAACTCTTCTGATCTGGCACTCGCCGCACAACCCCTTCACTGTCTCAACCTTCACGCCATTGGGTTCTGGCGACGTTATCTTTCTTCTTTGCATAACTTGATCATTGTTCCCTCATCTGGGGGTAGAGGCGCCTTTCGGATCCTTGTCTACCTCTCTTCGAACCTACCTCAGTTATCCTTTATCTTCTTCCACCCTTCACGCCGTACCTGAACTCGTTCAAGACGAGAAGGATTTTATCTATCTTCACACCGCTCGCAAGCGTGGAAGCTTTATCTGGCCTTACTGGGTCAATATTGATGTTTCTCTTAAAGGGGGAAAAGGCGTTTTCCATCGACCTTCCCTTCCCGCCGTTTAAGGTCACGAACATCCCTGACTTTTCAGTTTCATCTTGCCTGAACTCACTCGGAGGTGAGAAGGACTTTCTCTGGTGCCTCAACTTGCCCGGGGTGTACATCTCCTCCCCCCTGGATGCACTGAGGACTTCTAAACTGGTGCCTCAACTTTGCCCCAGGAATTACATCTCCTCTCTCGCTGGAGGCACTGAGGACTTTTAATCTTGCCTTTATCTGCTTGTGCAGAGAGGTCTTTCAATCTGTTCTTGCCTGCACTCGCTCAAAGGCGAGGAGGACTTCTTCTATTCTCGCCTGCACTCGCTCAAAGGCGAGGAGGACTTCTTTTGTTCTCACCTGCACTCGCTCAAAGGCGAGGAGGACTTCTTCTGTTCTCGCCTGCACTCGCTCAAAGGCGAGGAGGACTTTTTCTTGCCTGCACTAGCTCAAAGTCGAGGAGGAATTTTTCTTGCCTGCACTCGCTCAAAGTCGAGGAGGACTTTTTCTTGCCTGCACTCGCTCAAAGTCGAGGAGGACTTTTTCTTGCCTGCACTCGCTCAAAGTCGAGGAGGACTTTTTCTTGCCTGCACTCGCTCAAAGTCGAGGAGGATTTTTTCTTTCCTGCACTCGCTCAAAGTCGAGGAGGAATTTTTCTTGCCTACACTCGCTCAAAGGCGAGGAGGTCCTTTTCTCTTTCTCGCCTGCACTCGCTCAAAGGCGAGGAGGTCTTTTTCTCTTTCTCGCCTGCACTCGCTCAAAGGCGAGGAGGTCTTTTTCTTGCCTGCACTCGCTCAAAGGCGAGGAGGACTTTTTCTCTTCTTGCCTCAAGACGCACGAGAGCGTTGAGGTCTTTAATCATCACTGGTGCCTCCTGTACCGTCCCGTATCAGGGCGTTGATTAAGTCAAGGTCAAAGTCAACGACTGGAGAGTCAAAGTCAACTCAAGGTGTCGCCCAGGTGTAGAGACGCCAAGAGGACAAGGCGTCGTCAAGGCAAGGCATCGCCTGGGTGGAGGCGTTGCCAAGGCAAGGCGTCGCCCGGGTAGAGGCGTCGCCCAACCAGGGCATCGCCAGATCAAACAGTGTAAAAGCAAGGCAATCACGGTGTGGTTCCCCGATACCCATGGGTAGGAAAGACCATGGAGGGAGCGACGTCGTGGGAAAGCCTCAGGTCCCGATATCTCGGGAAAGTGATAAAGAGAAGGAAAAGGTGGCTTCAAGGTCATAGTGATAGTACCAGTGAAGGGCAGCCTGACTCGCGAAGTACCCCTGCTGCCCCAGAGACGCCTGCGGGACAGATACGACCCAAGAGGAAGGTCACGCCCAGGATAACCGGGTGGAGGGTGTGAGAGGAAGGCAGATACGCTCTCAGAGTAAGTGGCTAGATACTTGGGGGCATGAGTTGGCACCCAAAAAGCCACCCCTAGCGCAGTAGCACTCCCAGGCAGGAGGACCCACACGTAAAAACGTCCTCAGATGGGCAGAAACGCCCCCAGATGGGGTCATGGCGTCGTGAGGCCCTCCACGTGTACAACAGCCATGCCAGAATGGAAGCACCCTCTAGTCAGGTGCCAGGTAATTAAAGATATTCAATACAGTTTCCCTTTCGAGCATTCTGGTACTATTAGGGCTCCCAAGCGTTTCAACGTCTTAAATGCGCTACATTTCGTAATTAAGCGCTTTAAAGAGTGCGTTACGATAGAGATTAAAAGCGCTTTAAGGCGCTTTAAATGCTGGGCAGTTTAAATAGCGCGGAGAATGTCGGGAAAAGGGTTGGAACCTTTGGCAAACTTACGAGAAACTCTTTGGTTGCTTGCCCGTGCTTTAAGGTTACGTACAAGTGACTGGAGAATATTTTTGCCTAAACGAGAGAATACACATACAGATACACAGTTCTTTGACCACCTTCAGAGTGCCATACGCGGTGCTCAGATACGTGGGTGGACAGTTTTTTTTGGTGTTTCTTGCTGGCTGACTTGAGCGTCGGAGTGCAAACGGCCGCTATGGCGCCTCTTTGTCCTCTTTTTTGCAGGAATTCACAGGCAAACAGTGGGAAGGAGTCCTTAGCTGACGGTTGAGGTCGCGCACGAAGACGTCCCGGTCAACCGGACGGAACATTTGGCGCCCACCGTGGGGAATGGTTCTCCGTCTCGTCCTGTCCAGGCCGCCTTCGATCGTTTCTCAGGCCCTGGCGCAACTCCTCATTCACACGGTGGAGCTCTTCGTTGCGCTCATGCGAGGCGTCAAGATCTGCCTGCATGCGCTCCTGCTCCATCTTCGAATCCGCCATGTCCAGCTGCAGCCCCCTCATTATTTCCAGGACCTGCTGCATGGATAGGTCTGCTGGGGCTGCACGCGCTGCTCTTCGTCTGCTGGGGGCCATTGTCACTCCAACTTCCTTCACCGTTACTGTAGCTTGGTAAATTTTCCTCGAACTTGCGATGGGACTGATGTTTTATATCGAGCCCCACGGTGGGCGCCAAATGTTCCGTCCTGTTGACCGGGGGAGTTTTCCACTCCTTTCTCGCAGGAGATCCTAGATGCAGCGATCCCGAACACGTTCGCGGGACCCAAGGTAATCTTCACTGGGATGGAGGACCCAGAGACGCACCTCGCTGCATTTCACACACAGATGGTCCTGATAGGCGGTTCTGATGCCGCCAAGTGCAAGCTCTTCATGAGCACCCTGACCGGGATGGCTATGGACTGGTTCATTAGCCTCCCCGAGGGCCATATCACATCTTTCCGCCAGTTGTCGCGGTTATTCAGAGAACAGTATTTGGCCAACAAGGCCCCGCCGCCGGTCTCTTACGACCTGTTTGACGTGAAGCAGTATCAGGGGGAGACCTTGAAGGAGTATATCAATCGCTTTGGGGCCCAGGTTGTGAAGGTTGGTACAACAGAGGAGCCTATGATCGTGTACGCATTTGTGAAAGGCGTATGCCCCGGGCCCTTTGGAGAATCCATTATCCGCAATCGCCCTAGGACTTTCGCTGAATTACGGCGTAGGGCGGTAGAGCATATCGCTTCGGAAGGAGAGGTATGTGTGAAGTGCACCAGCGCCGTGCCCTCACGCCCGAGGGGACCGGCGCGAGTTCAACCCGTCAGAGTCAATGAGACCACGACGGGAAGAAAGAAGCCAGAGGCGAGACGCCCCTACGAAGCCAGAAAGCCCCAGCCCCGGGGCTCCGCAGGAGGCGAACGCCCTGCCAGAGAAAGAGCAAGACCGGCGAAGTACAACTTCGTAGTTGAGTTGAAGGATTTGATCGCCGTGCCCAACATAGCCGAGAGGCTGAGGCGACCGGCGAAGACCGACAAGGTGTTAGGGCCCCGCAAAGACTCTTGGTGCGAATTTCACGAGGTTTTCGGGCACCAAATTGATAATTGCCTGTCGTTGGGCTACCAGCTAGATGAGCTGGTGAGGACTGGGTTTTTGAAAGAGTATGTCGCAGAGTCCACCACGACCGCCACCCTGCCGCCGCCGGCAGATGAGCCAGCACACGAGATGCCTGTGCTTGGCGAGGTCCACACCATTGCTGGAGGTTTTTCCGGCGGAGGACCCACCGCCTCCCAGCGGAAGAAATACGCGAGGGGGGTGAATTCAATCGAAGAGAGGCTCTCGGGGGAGCCCTAGGAGTCAGATATTGTGTTCACAAGAAGAGACCTCCGAGATGTGGTGCCTCATGACAACGATCCCGTTGTCATCTCAGTCGTCACGGCCGGAAGGAAGGTCCACAGAGTGCTTGTTGATCAAGGAAGCTCGGCGGACGTCATGTTTCTGTCGACCTTTAATAAGTTACGGTTGTCCCCCGATCTGCTGAGTCCCTATACGGGATGCTTGTATGGGTTTGGGGATAACCAGATAGAGGTCCGGGGGTACCTGGAGTTGAGGACTACGTTCACAGACGGAGAGGCCTCCCGTACAGAGAGCATTCGGTACCTCGTCGTGAACGCCAATTCTGCATACAATATTTTGCTGGGCAGACCAGCGTTAAACCGTCTGAGTGCAGTATCCTCCACCCGTCACATGAAGATGAAGCTACCGGACCTCAGTGGCCGGGTGATAGTCATCAGATCAGACCAGGAGGAGGCGAGGAAATGCTACGAAAACAGCCTGAAGACGAAGAGAGGCGTTTTCATGGTGTACGAACGTCCGCCGAGCGCGGACGCCACGATGATTGAGGCGACGCCCGCTGGACTGACGTCTGAAGAGGCCATAGCAGAAAGGGCGATGCCCGAAGCAGATGTGCCAATGGAGGAGGCGCCCGTAGAAGAGGCGGTGCCCGCCGAAGAAGCGGCGCCCGTAGAAGAAGCGGCGCCCGTCGAGGATGATAGTAGGGAGCAACCTGCAGCTAACGCCCTAGAAAGGGAGATTGGCGGCAAAGCTTTCAAGTTAGGAAGTTCGCTAAGTCCAGAGGAACAGGAAGGGGTGGCAGAAGTGATTTCGCGCCACCTGGATGCCTTCGCATGGTCCGCCTCGGATATGCCGGGCATCGACCCCGATTTCCTGTGTCACCACCTCAGCATGGACGCCACGGTCCGCCCCGTGCGTCAGAGAAGGAGGAAGTTCAATGAGGAGCGACAACAGGTGGTGAAAGACGAAACGCATAAGCTGCTGAGTGCTGGCCACATTAGGGAGAGATTCAGTACCCTGAGTGGCTCGCCAACGTCGTCTTGGTGAAAAAGGCGAGCGGAAAGTGGAGAATGTGCGTTGACCTCACGGACCTGAACAGGGCGTGCCCAAAGGATTCCTATCCGTTGCCCAGCATCGACGCCTTAGTGGACAGCGCGTCCGGCAGCAAGGTGTTAAGCTTCCTGGACGCCTTCTCAGGGTACAACCAAATCAAGATGCACCCAAGAGACGAGAGCAAGACTGCGTTCATGACTGAAACATGCAGTTATTGCTATAAGGTGATGCCCTTCGGGCTCAAAAATGCGGGCGCCGCGTACCAGAGGTTAATGGACAAGGTCCTGGCGCCAATGCTTGGGAGGAACGTATACGCTTATGTAGACGACATGGTGGTGGCGTCGCAGAACAGGGTGCAGCACATGGCAGACTTGGAGGAGTTGTTCAACACAATATCCAAATACCGCCTCAAGTTGAACCCCGAGAAGTGTGTTTTCGGGGTAGAGGCCGGTAAATTCTTGGGTTTTCTGCTCACCGAGAGGGGGATAGAGGCGAACCCCGACAAATGTGCGGCTATTATCGCCATGCGGAGTCCGACATCGGTAAAGGAGGTGCAACAGTTGACAGGGCGGATGGCGGTGCTCTCGAGGTTTGTTTCCGCCGGAGGAGAAAAGGGGCACCCGTACTTCCAGTGCCTCAAGAGAAACAGTCGCTTTGCATGGACTGAGGAATGTGAAGCGGCTTTCGTTAAGCTGAAGGAGTACCTGGCGACGCCTCCGGTTCTCTGCAAGCCGGTAACGGGCGTGCCCCTCCGTTTGTATTTTACTGTAACGGAGCGGGCCATCAGTTCTGTATTGGTCCAAGAGCAGGACCAGAGTCAGAAGCCCATCTACTTTGTAAGCAAGGCCTTACAGGGGGCTGAGACAAGGTACCAAGCACTGGAGAAGGCGGCGCTGGCGGTAGTGTTCTCGGCTAGGAGGCTCCGTCATTACTTCCACAGTTTTACGGTGGTGGTGATGACCAACCTCCCTATACAGAAGGTGCTGCAGAAACCCGATGTGGCAGGAAGAATGGTACGTTGGGCAGTGGAACTGTCAGAATTCGACATACAGTACGAGCCTAGAGGATCCATCAAAGGGTAGGTGTACGCGGATTTTGTAGCAGAACTTTCGCCCGGAGGTGAGCAAGAGGTGGAAGCGAGTTCACAGTGGCTGCTCTCGGTTGATGGCTCCTCAAACCAACAAGGGAGTGGTGCGGGAATAGTGCTGGAAGGACCTGACGGCATACTGATTGAGCAGGCCTTGCGTTTTGCCTTCAAGGCAAGTAACAATCAAGCAGAATATGAAGCCCTGATTGCAGGAATGCTCTTGGCCAAGGAGATGGGCGCACAGAACCTCCTAGTGAAGAGCGACTCCCAGTTGATTACGGGGCAGGTGTCGGGTGAGTTCCAGGCGAAGGACCCACAGATGGTGGCGTATCTAAAATACGTCCAGTTGTTGAGAGGGGCGTTCAACGCTCTTGAGTTAATACACGTCCCGAGGGAGCAGAATGCCAGAGCTGACCTGCTCGCAAAGCTGGCCAGCTCAGGCAAGGGGGGTAGACAGAGGACAGTGATCCAGGAGACTCTCAAAGCTCCGCGTCGATTCGTGGAAGACAACAGGGTGGATGTCCTCCAGATTTATGCATCAAGGGGAAGGCCGAGGAGTCACTCCTCTTTGACCCAAGATACGCAGAGGGCGCCCCGCATCAGTATATACGCGGGTGTGTCTGAGGAAGAGCAGATGCAGGTCTGTGTCCTGTCCAAGGGAGACACCTGGATGACGCCCTATAAACGATACCTGGCGGATGGGGCTCTTCCAGTGGACCCTGAAGAGGGTAAGAAAATCAAAAGAAATGCCGCAAGATATACTTTGGTGGATGGGGTGCTGTTCAGGCACGGTTTCACTCACCCTATCCTAACATGCGTCAGTGGCGATGAGCGCACCAGGATAATGGCGGAGCTACACGAAGGCATCTGCGGAAGCCATGTAGGAGGAAGGTCCTTAGCCTCCAAGGTAATACGCGCAGGTTTCTTCTGGCCAACAGTGAAAGAGGATTGCGCACGGCACGCCCAGCGGTGTAAGTAATGCCAAAAGCACGCCGACTGGCACAAGGCGCCGCCAGAAGAGTTGCGGTCCATATACAGCCCGTGGCCTTTCCACACATGGGGAATTGACATCCTGGGCCCTTTCCCACTGGCAATCAGGCAGATGAAGTATCTGATCGTCACCATCGAATACTTCACTAAGTGGATAGAGGCAGAGCCCGTGGCGCAAATCACTGCGCATAAGGTACAGCATTTTGTGTGGAGAAACATCGTGTGTCGCTTTGGCGTACCCAGGCGCCTGATATCTGACAACGGGACCCAGTTCGCCAGTCAACAGTTGAGAAATCTGTGCGCTGAAGTGGGAATCAAGCAAGTGTTCGCGTCGGTTGAACACCCCCAGACCAATGGACAGGTAGAGTCAGCAAACAGAGTTCTGCTGAGGGGGTTAAAAAGAAGGTTAGAAAAGGCCAAAGGGGCGTGGGCGGAAGAGGTGCCAAGGATTGTATGGGCATACCACACCACGCCCCAATCCTCTACTATGGAGACGCCTTTCAGTTTGGTGTACGGGTCGGACGCGATGATTCCAGTAGAAATACATGAAAGCTCACCGCGTTTTCAAAACTTTGTGGTGGAGGAATCTAATGAGGAGAGACGGGTAAACCTGGATCTACTAGAAGAGGCCAGGGAAGAAGCTAGAATAAAAGCTGAAGCGATGAAGAGAAGAGTGGAGCGGCAATATAGCTCTAAAGTAAAGCCGCGACAGTTTCAGGTGGGCGACCTAGTGATGAGGAAAGCTCACCCATACGTGTTGGAGAATAAGCTGTCTCCCAAGTGGACCGGGCCCTTCAGAGTTACTGAGGCTAAGGGCAACGGTTCGTACAACCTGGAGACTTTAGATGGAGGCCCTATCCCGCGCAGTTGGAATGCAGCCAACTTAAAATTTTATTTCAGTTGACTTATTAATGTGATGCGCTGCCTAGGCCATGGTGTCGCCAAGGAAGAAGGCGTCGCCTAGGTCTTGGCGTCGCCCAGAAAGAAGGCGTCGCCGAAACAAAAGCATGCATCGTTGGCAGAACGAGACGAAAGGAAGTCGCGCGGTATATGAAGCATATGCAAAGTAAAGTGGCGTTGTAAAGAATTATGATATTGAAAAGTTGTTGTTACAAGCAATGTTCGGTACAAACGGAGCAAACGCTACAAATCATGCAAAAACACAAACAAGCCATTTCTCAGCGCTCATCAGAGTCATCACTGGAGGAAGGCGAAGCCCCTTTCCCAGCCCGCAGCGCTTGAGTAAGTTGTGTCCTCTTTTCTTGGCTTATTTTCGAACCTGCACAAAGGGAACAGATGTATTAGAGACACCGTGAAGAAAGGCAGGCACAATTAGAAAGTAACGAAGGCCGAAGTTGCCTAAGGCAGTGGTTCTCACATATGTACTTCTCAAGAGTCCTAGCGTTGAACTCCAAGCTGATCAGCGTAGTAGAGTCAAAGCCTCCCGCCTCAGCAAGAATCCGACAAGCTATTTAATCACTTGGAGCCAGATTCTTGAGGGGTTTGGCTTTGAGGACCTTTTCCTCTCTCACCCAGTACAGCGGAAACCCATCCAGAGCGTCGGGAACAAGGTCAGTACGACAGATCTTGAAGAACCGGCCTTTCCACCCGGTGAACGAGCTCTGGAAGGGTGTGAAGAGAACCCTCCCGGGCACATTACTGAGAGTTACCCAGAGGTTGTGTCTCTGTCTCTTCACCTCAAAGAAGTGAAGAAAGAGGTCAACCGAGGGTGCACAACCCAGAAACCCGAAGAGAACGTCGAAGGCTTTGACAAAGGCCCAGCTGTTGGGGTATAACTGGGCCGGAGCAACGTTGATCTCCGTCAGCAGTTCCTTCTCGAACCAGGAGAAGGGTAAGCGCACCCCGATGGTCTTGAACACCACCTGGTAAAAGTAAAAGAAAGGGACCCCGTCGTTGGCCCGTTCGTCTCCACACACTGGCTCCCCCAGAGTGCAAGGGAGCACAGCGATGTCGTCATCGTGCCTCCTTGCGAAGGCCCGTTGGTCATAAGAACATAACTCCCCTTTGTGTTCCCGTACGACCCTGGTGGAGAGCAAGCATGAACACTCATCAAGAAGTTCACTCGAGGCCCAAGGGTACAAGTCTTTGGGACGGACCCTGGAGGAAGCATCGTGAGAAGACATTCTTTAACAAGATCAGGATGGCTAGAAATGCAAGAGTTGAGAGAAGGAAGGGTGCAAGAAGGAAGGGTACAAGAAGAAAGAACGTAAGTAGGTTATGAAGAGTGAGAAAATGATGAGGATAGTTCCAGAGTTTGAAGAGTTAAATAAAGCGGTTAGAGCGCCAAACGACGTGAATGGATGCACCGCACGATTGATACACGTGGCAGAAGATGAAAGGATGACGCTGGCACCACTGGTTTAAATCAGAAAACGTCGTATCAACAGAATATCCAGTGGTACGATGCGCCGTCGAAAGTGAGCCAGGGGTACAGCAGGAGTCAGAAAATGGAATGACTAGATACCCCATCAACCATACCAGCAGCGCCACGTGGATCAAGTCGAATGATAGAAGGTCCCATCAGCTATACAAGGAGCGCCACGTGGATGGCACAGGCAAAGCCTTGGGCTCTTCGCTGTTATCAGGCGTTGACCAAGGCAAGAATTAAGGTCAATGTCGAAGTAAAGGTAACGCTCGAGGCGTTGCCAGGAAGGACGTAAAGGGCGACGACAGCGCGAGATGTCGCGGGCGTCGCCAACCCAAATACCGACTGGCGTCACCTCCCTGATACCCACAGGTAGGAAAGACTGTGGAGGGAGAAGAAATCAAAGAAAGGCAAAGTTAGTCACAGGCGTTACCTCCCCGATACCCACAGGTAGGAAAGACTGTGGAGGGAGATGAGATCGCCAAACGCCAGCGAATTGCTGGCAGGGCGTTCCCCGATACCTATGGGAAGGAAAGACCATGGAGGGAACAGACCCTCTCCAGAGCGCTCAGCGTTTTAGACACCCGGGGACGATACGGTGCTGCTGTTAGCAGGCCTCTCCTTAGGCGTGGGCGCCGGGCGTTACGGATCAGAGAAAGGGCCTTTCGGTATCAGAGACGTCCCGTGGACGATACGGCGCCACTTGGTGAGCCTCTCCATGGGCGTGAGGGTTGGCGGGCGACCTTACCCGATCATACCAAACCGCCCAACGAAGTGTAAGAAATGGGCAGAACACAGATAAAATAATTGAAGCGTGTGAAGGGAAAAGATGAGAATGAGATCGCATAGGCAGAATCGTATGTGACAAAGAAATAAAGACAGGGCGTAGCCAGATCAAACAGTGTAAAAGTAAGGCAATCACGGTATGGTTCCCCGATACCCATGGGTAGGAAAGACCATGGAGGGAGCGACGCCGTGGGAAAGCCTCATGACCCGATATCTCGGGAAAGTGATAAAGAGAAAAAAGAGGTGGCTTCAAGGCCATAGTGATGACCTCAGGGTAGGGCAGCCTGACTCGTGAAGTACCCCTGCCACCCTAGAGACGCTTTCGGGACAGATACGACCCAAGAGGAAGGTCACGCCCAGGGTAAGCGGGTGCAGGGTACGAGAGAAAGGCAGATACGCTCTCAAAGTAAGTGGCTAGATACTTGGGGGCATGAGTTCGCACCCAAAAAGTCACCCCTAGCGCAGTAGCACTCCCAAGCAGGAGGACTCACACGTTGAGACGTCCCCAGATGGGCAGAAACGCCCCCAGATGGGGTCATGGCGTCGTGAGGCCCTCCACGTGTACGACAGCCATGCCGGAATAGAAACACCCCCTAGTCAGGTGCCAGGTAATTAAAGATATTCAATACAGTTTCCCTTTCGAGCATTCAGGTACTATTATGGCTCCCGAGCTTTTCAACGTCTTAAATGCGCTATGTTCCGTAATTAAGCGCTTTAATGAGTGCGTTACGTTTGAGATTAAAAGCGCTTTAAGGCGCTTTAAATGCTGGGGCAGTTTAAATAGCGCTGGGAATGTCGGAAAAAGGGTTGGAACCTTTGGCAAATTTATGAGAAACTCTCTGGTTGCTTGCCCGTGCTTTAAGGTTACGTACAAGTGACTGGAGAATATTTTTGCCTGAAGGAGACAACACACATACATATACACAATTCTTTTACCACCTTCAGAGTGCCACACGCGGTGCTCAGATACGTGGGTGGACAGTTGTTTGGTGTTTCTTGCTGGCTGACTTGAGCGTCGGAGTGCACACGGCCGCTAGGGCACCTCTTTGTCCCCTTTTTTGCAGGAATCCGCGGGCAACCAGCGGGAAGGAGACCCCAGCTAACGGTTGAGGTCGTGCACGAAGACGTCCCGGTCAACCGAACGGAACAATCACGTACGAGTGATAATGTCTTTTTCCTAAAACTTTCGAAACAGCAAGCATGCAATCTCAGAAACTTTAAACTTTGAAAACTCTTCTTTATTGGGTGGCCTCATTAAAAACCCTCCTTAGGGAAAAAAGAGTGCCCCCTTCAAACTGTTTTAACAGAAAGCATGTAAATCTCTTCATGTTCGTTTTTACTTACAAAGCTTTAACTGTAATACAACTTGAGATGTGTGGCGTCAAGTGCGAGGAATCGCCCCTCCTTCTAACGTCTCCAAGCGGTAGGCGCCATTCCCGAGCACCGCGGTTATTCTGAACGGTCCCGTCCACTTAGGCGATAACTTGTTCTGCATCTCATACTGGTGGGCCTTCCTCATCACCAGATCGCCACTTCTAAACTGCCTTGACATTACCTTAGAGTTGTACCTTCGCTCAACTCTTCTCTTTACTGCTTCGGCCTTCACTCTCGCCTCCTCCCTGACCTCATTCAGCAAATCCAGATTCATTCTTCTTTCTTCGTTCGAGTCTTCCGCCACAAAGTTCTGGAATCTCGGCGAGCTTTCCTGGATTTCGACTGGAATCATCGCATCACATCCATAAACCAAACTAAAGGGGGTCTCGTGGGTTCCTGACTGCTCAGTGGTATGGTATGCCCAAACTATGCGGGGTACCTCTTCAGCCCACGATCCCTTAGCTTTCTCTAATCTTCTCTTTAAACCTCTCAGCAACACCCGATTGGCAGACTCCACTTGGCCATTCGTCTATGGGTGCTCGACGGATGCAAACACCTGTTGTATCCCCACCTCTTCGCACAACTTTTTCAAGAGGTGACTTGCAAATTGAGTCCCATTGTCTGACACCAGGCGTTTAGGCACACCAAACCGGCACACTATGTTCTTCCATACAAAGCTCTCGATCTTGTGTGCGGTGATCTGGGCCACTGGCTCCGCTTCGATCCACTTGGTGAAGTATTCAATCGCCACTACCAAGTACTTCATCTGCCTGATTGCCAATGGGAAGGGTCCCAGAATGTCAATTCCCCAAGTATCAAACGGCCAGGGGCTGTAAATCGACTTCAGCTCTTCTGGGGGTGCCTTGTGCCAATCGGCGTGCTGCTGGCATTGCTTGCAACGCTGGGCGTATCTCTTGCAATCTTCTCTCATCGTGGGCCAGTAATAGCCTGCACGGATAGTCCTTGTCGCCAGCGATCGACCTCCAATGTGGTTCCCACAAATTCCCTCATGGAGCTCAGCCATAATCCTCGTGCACTTCTCTCCGTGTATACATACAAGAAGAGGGTGTGTGAATCCAAACCTGTACAGCTCGTCGTCAATAAGGGTAAACTTGCTGGAGCTCTTCTTTATTTTTCTGGCCTCAGTTGAGTCAACTGAAAGCACACCATCCGCTAAATAACGTTGGTAAGGCGTTATCCACGTGTCTGGCTCGTGGACAGCGCAAACCTGCATCGATCTTGCCCCTTCCGTTGGGCGCGCTCTGACCCTCGACGCCCTCAGAGTTTCTTGCGTTAGGGATCTATGACTTCTCGCCAGTCTTCCCATTGATCTACAAACGTGGAGAACTTGGTGGCTTGCCACGAATGCTCGAGGCGCTTTCAAAGTTTCTTGAATGACAGTCCTCTGCCTGCCCCCCTTGCCCGAACTGGCGAGCTTGGCTAGCAAGTCAGCTCGGGCATTCTGTTCTCTTGGCACGTGCACCACTTCAAATGAAGCGAAAGATCTTCTTAGCTCTCGCCCCCATTTCCTTAGCCAGCAGGATTCCAGCGATCAAAGCCTCATACTCTGCTTGGTTGTTGATTGCTTTGAAAGCGAACCTCAATGACTGCTCTATCAACACTCCGTTGGGCCCTTCCAAAATGACCCCAGCCCCGCTGCCCAGTTGGTTGGACGACCCATCAACAGAGAGTACCCAGCGAAAGTCACCCTCGGTGTTCTGTGCCACCTCGGAGGGCAACTCGACCACGAAATCGGCGAAGACTTGCCTTTTGATCGATCCCCGGGGTTCATACTTGATGTCGAACTCCGAAAGCTCGACCGCCTACTTCACCATCCTTCCAGCCACATCGGGCTTCTTCAAAACCTTCTGGATTGGCAGATCAGTCATCACCAGTACCGTGAAGCTCTGGAAGTAATGGCGCAATCTCCTCGCCGAGAATACAACCGCCAATGCTGCCTTTTCTAGGGCCTGGTACCTTACCTCCGGGCCTTGTAGCACCTTGCTAACGAAATATATAGGCCTTTGGATTTGGTCCTGATCCTGCACTAGCACTGCGCTGATCGCCCTCTCAGTTATGGCAAAGTACAGCCTGAGGGGTGTTATGTCTTGGGGCTTGCACAGAACTGGAGGGCTCGCCAAATATTCCTTGAGCTTTACGAAGGCCTCCTCACACTCCTTTGTCCAAACAAATCTGTTGTTCCTCTTCAAACATTGGAAGTATGGGTGGCCCTTCTCTCCGCTTGCCGATACGAATCGAGACAGGGCGGCCATCGGCCGCGTGAGTTGCTGCACCTCCTTCACATTGGCGGGGCTCCTCATTGCCAAAATGGCGGCGCAATTCTCGGGGTTAGCCTCAATTCCCCTCTCTGACAGGAGAAACCCCAGAAATTTCCTTGCTTCTACACCAAAAACGCACTTTTCAGGATTCAGTTTTAGCTTGTACCTGGCTATTGTGATGAACAACTCTTCCAAGTCTGTGACGTGCTTGTCTTTCTCCAGGGACGTCACGACCATGTCGTCGACGTATGCCTGCACATTTTTTCTGAGCATGGGTGCGAGCACCTTGTCCATCAGCCTTTGGTATGTGGCCCCTGCATTCTTCAACCCGAAGGGCATTACCTTGTAACAATAACATGACCTTTCCGTCATGAAGGCGGTCTTCTCTTCGTCCATGGGGTGCATTTTGATTTGGTTGTACCCCGAGAAGGCATCCAGAAAACTGAGCAGCTTGCACCCTGATGCACTGTCTACTAGGGCGTCTATGCTTGGCAAAGGGTAAGAGTCCTTCGAGCAGGCCTTGTTTAGGTCTGTAAAGTCAATGCACATCCGCCATTTTCCGCTGCTCTTCTTGACCAGGACAACGTTAGCGAGCCATTCTGGATATTGGATCTCCCTGATGTGGCCCGCTGCAAGTAGTTTCTGCGTCTCTTCTTTGATCGCCTGTCTCTTCTCCTCATTGAATTTTCTTCTTCTTTGGCGGATGGGTTCGACTTGGGGGTCCATTGCCAAACGATGGCACAAGAAATCGGGGTCGATCCCCGGCATATCTGAAGCAGCCCACGCAAACGCATCCAAGTGTCTACTTATTACCTCGGCGATATGGTCTTGCGTCTTGCTATCCAGGGTTCTTCCCAACTTAAACACCTTACCGCTGATCTCCTTCTCGAGCCATTCCTCGACTGGCTGAGGTTTCCTCTCGCTAGCGATCAGCGCCCTCGAGATACCGGTTTCTCTGGCGGTCTCCGAGCAGTTTCTCTCTGACCTCACCTCTACATTCCCCATCGGCACATCGCCCTCGGCGACCACCTCTAACGCCGCATCCGAAACTCGCCGGGGTTCGCGCTCCGGCTCCACGCCAGGGGGAGGCGTTGTGGTTACGTGGCACACAGACCTCTTGTTCTTGAGGCTGTTTTCGTAACACTTCTTCGCCTCCTTCTGGTCGGAGCAAATAGTGATGATCATACCCTCCATAGACGGCAGTTTGACCTTCATGTGCCTCGTCGAAGGCACAACTCCTGTTTTGTTGAGCGTTGGCCTTCCCAGAAGTATGTTGTACGCTGACGGGGCATTTACAACAAGATACCTGATCTTCTCCGTTCGTGAGGCCAAGCCGTCAGTGAAAGTCGTCCTCAGCTTGATATACCCCCTCACCTCCACTTGGTCACCGGCAAAACCGTACAAGCAGCCCCCATATGGTCGTAGTTGATCAGGGGACAGTTGTAACTTCTCAAAAGTTGGCAAAAACATCACATCCGCCGTGACAAGCGAGATCACAATAGGGTCGTTGTCGTGAGGCACCACGTCCCTGAGGTCCCCCTTCGTGAACGTGATGTCCACGTCGGGCGAGTGATCCTAAAAGACTTCCACTGACATTATCGACCTCGCGTACCTCTTTCGGTGCGACGCTGTGCACCCCCTGCCGGAGAATCCGCCAGCTGTGGTGTGGATCTCGCTGTGAATGGGCACCTCGTGTTGTTGCCCTCCGCTGCTCGCCGGTTGAGACCCTGACGCTTGGTCCGCTTGCTTCTCTAGCAAGTAATCCTTCTGGAAACCACATTTGACCAGCTGGGCGAGCTGGTGTCCTAGAGCCAAACACGAGTTGATAGAGTGGCCAAAACTCTTGTGGAACTTGCACAATGCGTCTGGCTCTGGCCCCAAAATCTTCTCCGTCGTTTTCTCAGGCACTTTGAGCCTGGCAGCAATGTTTGGGATGGCGATCAAATCAGCCAAACCCATTACAAACTCATACCTTGGGGGCGATTACCCTCCCTGGGCGCCCTGGCCCCTTGCACTTATTTTTCTTGGGGTCGTAAGGGTGGCGCGTCCTTTGATCCCTCTTTCCCACTGCCGCCTCCATTAACCTCTGCGGTTGTACCCGTGCTTGGGCGCGTGGTTTGGTTGGGGCCACGTTTCCCCTCTTCTCGGTGACCTCGCTTTCGGCGACGATGTGAGCCACAGCACGTCTCCGGATTTCAGCAAACGTGGTGGGGTGGCTCCTGATGAGCGACTCACTAAAAGGCCCAGGTAACACGCCCTTTTTAAAGGCGTGCACGAACATCTCTTCGTCCTTTCCTGGCAAACGAACTATCCGAGCTCCGAACCTGTTCAGGAAATCCTTCAGGGACTCCCCTTGGTACTGCCTTATATCAAACAAGTCGTAAGACACCAAAGGTGGCGCCTTGTTCACTATGTACTGCTCAACAAACATCTTGGAAAACTGTTGGAACGTGGTAATATGGCCAGTGGGTATATTGACGAACCAGTCCAACGCCGTTCCACTCAAAGTGCTCATGAACACCTTACAATACACCGCGTCTGAGCCCCCTGAGAGCATCATCTGAGTATGAAACGCCGTGAGATGGGCTTCAGGGTCCTCCACCCCAGTGAAAGACGCTTTCACTACCAAAGTGTTAGCCAGGACCACTGAGTCCATGATCTCTTGGGAAAACGGCATAGGAAAGCTGCGTGGTGGGGATGGGGGTGCAGATCTATCCCCAGCCGCACGCTCCTCCCGCTTCTGAAGGGCTTTGCGCAGCTCTTCGTTGATCCTGTTGAGCTCTTCGTTCCTTGCTTGCGAGGCCACCAGCGCCTCGTGCATCCTTTCCTGTTCAGAACGCGATGCAGCCACGTTCTCCTGCAGCGTCCTCATCATGTCCATCACTTGCGTCATAGACACAGCATCTTCGTCTATTGATGGCGCAACTAAACTGGAGCGTGTTGTCCTCATCCTTCCTCAGCAAACTCAACAGTTCAAAGAACTCCAAACAAACGGTGAAAACACCAAGAATCGACTGCGACAGCGAGCAGTCGAACAGGAAACACCACAAACACGAACTATGGTTGGGAATCACCTTTTATACGGCCCCATGGTGGGCGCAAGATGATCCTGCCGGTTCACTTAGCGCAAGAGCGTTGCCTCGTCACGCTCTTCCTCACCAGCTTGACACCACGTGCCCTCCAAGTCCACTCCACAGACAGCCTCTCTGAGAGCCTGAAAAACACACAGTGGCGCCTCTGCGGCCGGTGGTGCTCCCAAAAACTAAGAGAGAATATGCTCTGTAGGACTGTACTGTAGGCACACAACCCTAGCAGTATCAACCGTAATGAAAAACGTACCTCTGCAAATTCTGTTAAGGTTACCTTTATAGCTAGGTTTCTTCTCTCTCCAGGCCGTTATGCTTTTGGACGCGTGGCTCGCATCCAGCCTTACACGTGTCGCCATCTGGGCTGGGATAGCAGGTAGCGCCCAGCCCTACACGTGTCGTCATCTGAGCTAAGGCAACTTGAGCGTCATTTCTCCATTGTTCCCAACCCTACACGTGTCATCATCTAGGTTGGAGTAACTGGTGACATTCAACCCTACACGTGTCGTCATCTGGATTGGGGCAACTTGAACGTCATTCTTGTGTAGTAACCAGCCGCACAGCTAAGTCCTCAACTCAAGGAGCAAACTAGCACATAATGCGCTGTGAAACACCACCCGACAAGGCGAGTATTGGATGCAACAAAGTGCATCATCTCTGTGATATCGCTCATCGCGAATGACACCCTCCTTACTACTACACCATGCATGTTATAGCTGGGGAAACCTTGCCACCAACAAATGTCCACTCTGGGAATCCTGTCGCTGATGAGCAAGGTGTTTCCCCCAACCCACTCGACCTTCATGCCCCATGCTGGTGCCACAATCGTCTTACTGAACTTACACGCTTGAAATTACCCTTCTGAGCCTTCAACAGCTTTAACTAAGTTTGCTGGGAGATCCGGCGATGTGCTCCTTGTGGCAGCATGTAAACCACCCGATCTCCTAGCATTCCCGGGCGATCTCTGATCATCCGTTCTCCTAGCACTCTCATACGGCGACTGACCGCCGGTTACGAACACTAGAGATCGGAGAACGCCAATTCAGCGATTGGCGACTATGCCCACTTCTGAACCATTCATCTTTTCTAGCCTATGCGTTCCATTGAGCACGCCCCACCCGAGCACGTGCAAGACACGTCATCACACCTGATGACCTGGTCGGTACACATGCTTTTACTGCATGAAAAAATGCCACTCTGTTAGATTTTTTAAAATTAGAAAATATTGTGTTCCTAAAGGTCTTATGAAATGGATTCCTAAGGGATGTGATGTTTCTGACAGCAAAGAAAAGCCAAAAGGACCCAAATTTGTAAGGGATCAAATCTTGCAACTTGAATTTGTTTATGCAGGAAAAATGAAGAGAAAAAGAAGAACTGAGTCATCTGATCAAGCTGTTGAAGAAAAAGGCAGTCATTGAAGCTGTATCAATGCTATGAAAAAGGTCAAAATAGTGAAAAGAAGTTTTCTTGATCAACAAGCAATTGGCTCATTGAAGAAACAACACAAGGATAAGACCTTCCTTTATTTGTTCTCAATTTCTTTTTCAAAGTTCTTTCTTATTGATCCTGCCTGTTGACTAGAACGCTGGAAACTGCCTCGTCAAAGGATCGACGTGTGCACCGCTTCACACCTCCGTTCCTCTTCGAGATCCACCTCAAGAACCTGCAAAGAAACAGAGCGGCGCCGCTGCGGCCGATCGCACTCCAACGCCCAAGTCAGTGACCGAATCACCAAATACTAAGAGAACAAGAACCGTGCAAATCCTCTCTCACAGTCAGCTCTATCACTCGCAAGCGTAAAGAGTATAATCTGAACGTGCGTACCTTAGAAAGTTCGTTGAGAACTCTTATATACCTGGTTACTTTCTCTCTCCTGGCAGTTACAGAGTTGGACACGTGGCTCGTATCCAACTGTACTCTTGTTTTACTAAGTTACCTATGCATGGTACTGCCCAGTACATAGCCAACTTGGGAGTGCGATCTCTACTGGAACTGGCGAGTTAGGGTGCCTTCATACACCTTCCCTGTGGTCTCGCCGGCCGCCTTCATAATCTGCTTCTCCTTCATCTTCGGCGATGTGCTTTCTCTGGCGATCTCCAATTGCTTGGTCGCCTGAGTTTACATCTGGCGACTTCATCTTTAACCTGGTGATCGCCGATTCTGGTATGCTGGAGATCGGAACACGCCAACTTAATAACTGGCGACTTCACGAGCCCCCCGACTTCCTTCCCTTCTGCCAACCTAGCGCCTTGCCAACACGCCTATACTGTAGCGGGATGCCACGTCATCACTTCCGACTACCAGGGCGGTACACTTATGATTAATTTTCTTTTAATCAATGTCATGTGCTTTAATCTGTTTCTGTTTATGGTTAAAAATTTCAAAATCAAGTTTTTAAATGCTACAGAAAAACAACCGATTGTTTCTTTGAAACAACCGATTGTTTTGAGTCTGACAGCACTGTGAAGAAATTGATTTAATTGCTTTTTGAAATTCTATTCGTTGCAGATCAATTTCAAAGGGAGAATCTTGGTCAAAGGATCTGTGTTGAAAGTTGAGCATGATCAGAAAGAAGTTACAACAGTCATAAAGGAATATATTCCAAAATCTTGGAAATTCAAGAGCCTTAATGACTAGTCAAAGATCACATGTGAAGACCATGTGATTTTCAGCTTTTTCTGACATTTTCAGTGCAGAACAGAGTCAAGTCCTCTCTCTGAAAAATCAGGTACCCATTCAATGAAATTAAATTCAAATTGATTCTCTTTCTGCTATAAAATCAGATGCATATTTCTTCCATCAAGAACAACCAATTGCAACATCTCTTGCAATATCTCTTGCACCATCTCTTGCAAAAATTCTGTGAAGTGAGTTTTCGTCTCTGCTGTCATGGAATCAACCCCTCCCACCTCTAAAAGAGTCAAAACCAGAGTTGTAAGGTCTAGAGGAAGGCTTGAAAGCTGGTTTTCTGGTGACACCGATCTCATTGAGAAGTGTAGGTATGAAAGAAGTGTCAAGAAGATAAACAACCCCAACGTGCTTTGATTGGCTGAAAAGTCAAAAGCTTGACAAAGTGAGGAGGCTTCTCAAGGACCAATCACTCAGAAAATTTCTGGAGCTAAAAGGGAACATATATCCAGATTTGGTGAGGGTATTCTACACCAACTTGAAGTTTGAGGGAAACAACCTAGTCTCTCATGTGAAAGGTGTGGAGATGGAGATAACTTATGAGGTTTGGGCTGCTGTTGTTGGACTTAAGTTCTCTGGTCTGAGAATCAACAAGGGAAAACTTGGTGTGGTGGAAGATTTCAACAAAATCCAGTTCTACAAAAGTTGCTTGAAGAACAATCAATCTCAAGTTAGCACATGCTCGGTTGGAGGTTTGAAGCTTGATGAGAGATTGCTTGCTCTCATTGTAACTTGGATTCTAACTCCAAGGGGGAGTAATCACTCTGTGCTGACTGAAGAAGATCTGGTTTACATCTTCTGCATCACCAAGAAAGTGAAGATCAGTTGGATTCACATAATCAAAGAACATATGCAAAAAGCCATGAGGTTAGGCGATTACCATTATCCCTATGTTGTTTTAATATCTAAGTTTCTACTCTATTTTGAAGTTAATCTTGAAGATGAAACTTCTGAGTTGGTCAAGTCAACTCAAGAGTTGAACAGTGGATCACTCAGCAAGATGGGCTTTACAAAAGTAGGTGGAAAGTGGATAAGTAAGGATGGTGATCATGGTGCCTCATCAAGTGGTGCTGCTCATCTTGAACAAAATGAACCAGCTGATATGGATGTTCAACATGAAGATCCAGCTGGAGATTTTCAAGATGCAGGGCTTAGTGCTGCTGATGGATATCAAAGAGAAAGAATGTCAACCATGTCATCTTTTGAAAGACAAATGATGGATAGGCTAGATAGCTTTGCTGAAAATCAAAGAAGCCTTCATGATCTGTGTGTTAGTAACTTTCAGAGGATTGATACAAGGTTTGACAACATGAATACAAGGTTTATGACTCTGGACGAACAGATTGAAGCTGTCCAGAATCAAATCTTTGATCTTCAGTTTGTTGATGAAGAAGAATGAAGGAAAAACAACCGATTGGTCAACAAAACAATCGATTATTTTTGGGCTGTTCTTTTCTGGTTTTAAAATTTCTTTCCTTCTGCTGTTGCTAGTTTATTCTGATGTAATGGAAACAATATCTTGTTTTACCTCTTATCTTTGTCTATTTGTAAAGACAAGTAGGGGGAGATATATGCTGTGTTTGTGTTTCCAGTTTATTTAAATATCTCTGTTTTTCATTTTGTTAAAAACAGTTTGAGTAACATGTATTTTGTTTCTGATATTAACTGTTTTAAAGCTTTAAATGTTTATCTGTATGCTAACAGAATATCAGAAGTTCAATATATTGCTCAAAGTTCTATTGCAGGAACTGCTTCAAATTTAATCAGGTACAACACAAGCATCAGGGATTTGTCTTCATCAAATAGGGGGAGATTGTTGAACCAAGTGGTGTTCAATGTTTTGAAGAATCCAAATCCTTTGAAGGATGTTGAAGCCTCTGCTTTGTTGTGTGTTGCTGTGCTAGTTTAAGCTTTGTTCTGGGGTAGTTTAATATTGTAATCCGCCCTTAGATTAAATCTCAAGCAATTAGCATCTCAATCTTTATCAAAGTAAAATGTTTTTCAAACTAAGTTGAAACAACCGATTGTTTTGTCGAAACAACCGATTGTTTTGTCGAAACAACCGATTGTTTATACTTAGGTGTTTTGAGAAAGTTTGAAAACTGTTTTTAAATGTAAAATCTGTTAAGTAACAAAACAACCGATTGATTCGAGGAAACAACCGATTGTTTGTTTTGTAACCATAACAGAAAAACTGTTTTCTTTGATTGAGCTTTAAATGCTTTAACTGAATACGCTCCAGTCATTAAATGCTTTGACCAATCTATTTTAAATGCAATTAAGAGTTTCTTAAGATTTGATAACAAACAATATATTTGTATAATTTCATAAAAACTGTTTTTAAGAAATAAGAATCTTGAGACAAAGTTTTTCACTAAGAGTTTTTCAAAGAGTTTTGAGATTGCTTAAGAGTTTAGAGATTGATAAAGGTGCTGGAATATGATTCTACTTGTATTGATTTCAGATATTCATCTGTAACAAGTGTAATCTTTGTAAACTGCTGAATAATTCGTTTGTGTGTTTTGCTGAGATTGGTTGTGTGTTCTTCAGGTGTTCAAGATCAGCAATCTTAGTGTTGGCCAAGGAGAGTGTGTTTCTTGAGGTTTTCAAGGTCATTCTCTTGGTTGTGGTGTAAGTGATCAAGTGGTGATTGCTTAGTGGATATCCTCAGGGTTTCTGAGAAGACTGGATGTAGCTCTAGTTTGGAGTGAACCAGTATAAACAACTGTGTACAATCTCTCTATCTCTAACTCTTTAATTTCAGTTTGTTTGTTGTTTGCTGGTATAAACAACCGATTGTTTCGATGAAACAACCGATTGTTTTTTTTTAGTACTACAGTGTTTGCTTGCTGTTTTGGCTAACTGAATTTCTGAATCAATTGGTTTCTGAAATAAATTCATTCTAGCTTTGAAAAGTTTGTGAAAACCCCTTTAACCAATTCACCCCCCCCTCTAGTTTAAAGCCATCTTTTCTAACAGAAACAACCGATTGTTACATGCTTATATTGCATGAAAAGAGGCCATTCTGTGAGGTTCTGCAAAATCAGAAAATATGTTGTTCCTAAAGGACTTATGAAGTGGATTCCTAAGGGTAACAAAGCTTTAATTGATGAGTGTAAACCAAATGGACCCACATTCATAAGGGGACCAAATCTTTGTACTTGAAAATCTTTTTTGTAGGGAATCTTGGAGGAGAGCAAGCAACTGTGGTACTTGGACAGTGGATGCTCCAAGCACATGACAGGGGACAAATCAAAGTTCATGAGCATCTCCTGTAAAAGCATCTTTAGGTCTTTAGTTTAGGAAAATAGTAGGAAGCTTAGGGGGGGTGAGCTTAGTAGAGGAGTGTAGGCGTAATAGAGAGGTGCCAAACTAAGAGAGGAAGTCACACCTTCCTCATGCTCTAGGATTGGCGCCACTTTTATGTCATTTGGGGGGAATTTTGAATTTAATTAGCTTCTCATTTCAGCACCTCTTAGGCTATAAATAAAGGTGCTTGCCTTTGTAAAATTCATATTCGAAATTAGGAATAGAGAAACTCTACTCAATTTGAGAGAGAATTTGTGAGAGCTTTGTTGAAGATGGTTGCTGCCCCTTCAAGATTGTGTTTGATGAAGACTTGTATGTAGTGTTTGATGAAGACATTTATGTACTTTCCATGTATTTTGCTTTGCTTTAAGTGTGTCTTAGTTAGTGCTTAGAGGTTGTCTAAGAGTAGCTTTTTGCTGAGTAACTCACCTCATAACCACTGGCCATGTGTTAAGAACAAGCATAAGTTTTCTAAAACTGTTTTGCACATGTTTTACACAAAAACACGTTTTACTGCATAAAAATAAATCTGTTCTTTTCTAAATAAACAGATTCATTTTCTTCACTGATGCCTTGGCTAAAGTCTTGTAAAAATTGGATTTTGTGCATCAGGTATTTTGACTAAGTCTTCTTCTTCTCAAAACGACTGAGTTTCAAATAGTTAAACTTTCTCTGTTTTCGTTTTGAAAAATAAATCTGTTCATCTGTAAATGAATAGATTCTTTTTTGCCTCTGGTGCCATATCATACTTAAACGTTTTTCAGTTTTATCTCAGCACCAGAATGGTTGACTAAGTCTCCTCACTTAACAGATTCTCTAATTGCTTTTGAAAATAAATCAGTTTATTTTGTTTTCAATCTGTTCATTTTATAACAGCTTTAACTGTTTTTCAAAATTCTGTTATAAGCTGGCTTTCTATAAAATGCAAACTTGTTTTTCTGAGTTTAACAACGATTCAAACAGTTTATACATTTGCAAAAACAAGTTTTGACAGCAGAGAGTTAAGTGTTTTCAAGGATTAGCATTTGTTCTTCAAAGATTTCAAAAATCACAAAGTGCTTGTTCTTGGTTTGGTTCCAAAAGCTTGGTGTGAGGTGCAGCTACTGTTCTAGCAATCTTGCCTACTGGTTTAAGGCTGATCTTTGTTACCTCAATCAGGTGTTGAATCCTCTTCTTGATAGGTGTTCTTGGAGAGTGGATGTGTGTGTATGAGTGCTGAAATAGGTTTTTTCAGCAAGAGTACCTAAGTTCTTGTAGGTTTCAAGAACAGTGGGAAGTGTACTTGATTGTACTGTGTGATTAGTGAATTCCACCTGTTGTTGGTGAAGAATGGATGTAGCTCAGGTTGAGTGAACCAGTATAATTGTTTGTGTTCATTCTTTTCCTCACTCTGCAATTTCGTTTCTGCATAATTGATAAAACAGCAAAGAAATAAATCTGTTCAATTGAAAATAAATCTGTTCTTTCTGGGCACAGTGCATACTGTTCTTGATTTCTGAAAAAGCTGTTTTAATCTGATAAGAACATATAAAATATGCTAAAAGCCACTGGAACAGATTGACTGTGATAGGTTGCTCAAGAAACTGTTAACGCCATTAATTGAACCTTAAACAATTGCTTAAAGTTGAAGCTTGCTGTTCTGTGATTAAGTGTTCTTAATTTCTGGAAAATTGCTTAACATCAAGAAGAACATTCATAGTCTGTTAAAAGCCACTGGAACAGCTTGTTTGCAAAGATCACTCAATTAATTAGCATGCTATCAATTGAACCTTAATCACTTGCTTGAAATTGAAGCTTGCAGTTTTGTGTTTCACTGTTTTTCAAATCTGATATTTGTGTGTGTGCTGCTTGAAATTTTCACTGCATAATCTTGTGATTAATCTTGCTGAATTAAAAGCTTTTCAAACAAAAACAGTGCTGAAATAAATCTATTCATTTTCACATAAATCGATTTATTTTCTGTAAAACTGGGTTAAACACTGTTTCTGCGAAGAAGTTTTAAAAGCTCAATTCACCCCCCCTCTTGAACTTTGGCTCTATTAAACCCAACAATTGGTATCAAGAGCTAGGACTTGTATTTTAATCAAGTTTGTTTGTAATAATGTCTGAGTTCAATGTGCTTTTTGCTGAAGGTTCTGCTGTTAATAGACCACCTATGTTTAATGGAATGAATTATGCATTTTGGAAAGTTAGAATGAGAATTTTTATGGAATCCATTGATGCATTAATTTGGGAAGCTGTGGTCAATGGACCTTATGTGCCAATGCAGGTTGTCAAGGATGAACAAGTGGAAAAGCCAAGATCAGAATGGAATGAGACCGAAAGGAGGAAGGCTCAACATGATCTTGTGGCCAAGAACATCATAACCTCTGCATTGACAATGGATGAGTTCTTCAGGATATCCCAATGTAAGTCAGCTAAGGAGATGTGGGAAGTCTTAGAAGTGACTCATGAAGGTACTGAAGATGTGAAAAGGTCAAGGAAACATGCACTCATCCAAGAATATGAGCTGTTCAGAATGCAACCCGAGGAGAGCATTGCTGATGTGCAGAAGAGATTCACCCACATTGTGAATCACCTCACTGGATTGGGAAAAGAATTTGACAGAGAGGAGCTCAACACAAAGATATTGAAGTGCCTCGACAGAAGCTGGCAACCAAAGGTGACAGCTATCTCTGAAAGCCGTGATCTGTCAAAATTGGAAACTGCTGCACTGTTTGGAAAGCTGATGGAGCACGAGCTAGAGCTTAAAAGACTTAAAGAGCAGGAAACAACAGAGAGAAAACCCAAAGGTCTTGCACTGAAAGCAACTGAATTGGATGAGATCAAGGAAGAAAAAGAAGATGCTGAAGATGATGATACAATCAGCCTTCTCACAAAAAGATTCAGCAAATTCCTGAGGAAGAAAAGCAAAAACAGGAACCAGCAGAAAAGAAGGTATCCTAAACCCAATGATTCAAATTCCTCTAAATATACTTGCTTTGGATGTGGCAAAACAGGGCATATCAAAACAGATTGTCCAGACAATCAAACTAAGGACAAATCTGTCAGCAAGAAATTTGAAAGGAACAAAGGAAGAAGAGCCTACATCTCATGGGAGGAAAATGAAGTATCCTCAACTAGCAGCTCTTCAAAAGAAGATGAGGAAAACAATCTGTGCTTCATGATGAAGGATGAGGAGTCAAGCTCTGAATCAGTAAGTAATTTTTCTGCTGATTCTGATAACTATGATGATTTGCTTGCTGCCTTCAAGGAAACACATGAGGAAGCCAATAGGCTAGCTGTAATATGCAATAAGCTGCAAAAGGTAAATAATGTGCTTGCACCTAAAGTAAAAACACTTGAGGAAGAATTGCATAAGGCCAAAACAGATTTGGTAAGCCTTGAACTGACTTGCTTGCATGCCTCTATTAAAAACTGTGAAAACTGCAAAAGATTGGAAAAACAAGTGGAATATTTGTTGAAAACCCTTTCCAATTTCACCAAGGGAAGAGAAAACCTTGAGTCTCTCCTTGGATCACAGAATGCTGTTTTCAATAAGAATGGACTTGGTTATACCCCTGGAAATACAACCAATGTCAAAAAGCTTTCAAGTTTTTTTGTTCCAGCAAAATCAGTTTTTTCAGCTTTTAACAATGGCAAAAAGGCATCTCATGTAACCTGTTTTTACTGCATGAAATATGGTCATACATCTAGGTCTTGCATTGCTAGAAGACATCTTGTGCCTAAGAACTTAGCTAAATGGCTACCAAAGAGAAAGTGTTAATCTGTGCTGGACCCTATACTGAAAAGGGTACCATTTGTAAATTTTTTATTCTGTTTTGCAGATTGGAAGCAAGAAAAACCAGTGGTACTTGGACAGTGGCTGTTCCAAGCATATGACTGGAGATCTTACAAAGTTCACCAGCTTAAAGCTCAAAGCAGAAGGACATGTGACCTATGGTGATAATAACCGAGGGAGAATTTTGGGCAGAGGAACTGTTGGAACAGGGAATTCAACAACTATTGAGAATGTGCTGTATGTAGAAGGACTCAAGCATAGTCTTCTCAGCATAAGTCAGCTTTGTGACAAAGGATACAAAGTGAATTTTGAGTCAAGTGGCTGCACAATCTCAAGTAATTCATCTAGTAAGGCACTGTTTACTGGTAAGAGAGTGAATAACATTTACTTGTTGAATATCATGGAAACTAACTCTTCAAATGAGTGCTTGCTGTCCAGAAGTGATGAGTCTTGGTTGTGGCACAGGAGGTTAGCTCACATACACACAAATCACTTGAATAAATTGAAATCTAAAGATTTAGTTTCTGGTTTACCTAACATTAAATTTCAGGATAACAGGCTTTGTGATGCTTGTGTGAAAGGTAAACAAATCAAATCCTCTTTCAAGTTAAAGGATATTGTCTCTACAAAAAATCCATTGGATGTGTTGCATATGGACTTATTTGGTCCATCTAGAGTTGCTAGCTTGGCTGGAAATTTGTATGCTTTAGTGGTTGTGGATGATTACTCTAGATTTAGATGGACTTTATTTCTTGCACATAAACATGATGCTTATTCTGCTTTTAAGAGATTAGCAAAAATTCTGGAAAATGAAAATGGTTGCTGCATTAAATCAATTCGAAGTGATCATGGGGGAGAGTTTCAAAATGCTAAGTTTGAGAGGTTCTGTGAGAAGCATGGGATAGCTCATACCTTTTCAGCCCCTAGGACACCCCAACAAAATGGTGTTGTTGAAAGGAAAAATAGATCACTAGAGGAACTTGCTAGAACTATGTTAAATGAATCTAAGCTTCCTAAGTATTTTTGGGCTGATGCTGTTTATACTGCTGGTTATGTCTTAAATAGGACCTTAATAAGACCAATTCTTAAGAAAACCCCATATGAATTGTATAAGGGCAGAAAACCTAGTGTGAGTCACCTTAGGGTATTTGGGTGTAAATGCTTTGTATTGAATAATGGCAAAGAAAATCTTGGTAAGTTTGATGCTAAATCTGATGAAGGTGTGCACATTGGTTATGCTTTGAATGGTCATGCATATAGAGTCTTCAATAAAAGGTTGCTCATAGTAGAAGAATCAATGCATGTTGTGTTTGATGAAACTAATCATAGTATATCTAAAGCTGCTGATGAACCTGACAGTAATGAATTTAAATCTGTTTTAAATCAAAATGAATCGATTCATTTTGATACTGCTGATACACATGCTATACAAGAATCTACTGCAGCTGCAGGTTTGCCAAAAGAGTGGAAAACCCCAAGAGACTTAACCCTTGATAATGTCATTGGGAACATTGAGAAAGGAGTGTCAACTAGAAAATCCTTGAACAATTTCTGTGAAGCAATGGCCTTTGTATCTCGAGTTGAACCCAAGAATTTGAAGGAAGCTCTCAAGGACAGTAACTGGATTTTAGCTATGCAAGAGGAACTGAATCAGTTTGCTCTTAATGAGGTCTGGACTCTTGTTCCTAGAATACCTGAGATGAATGTTATTGGAACAAAATGGGTATTTAGAAACAAAATGGATGAGCATGGAGTGATCACCAGAAACAAGGCTAGGCTTGTAGCTAAAGGGTACAATCAAGAAGAAGGAATAGACTACGATGAGACATATGCACCAGTGGCTCGGTTAGAAGCTGTTAGACTGCTGCTTGCCTTTTCATGCATCAAAGGGTTCAAGCTATTTCAAATGGACGTGAAGAGTGCCTTTCTAAATGGCTATATAAATGAAGAGGTATTTGTCTCACAACCACCAGGTTTTGAAGACCATCAACATCCAGAATATGTGTTCAAACTCCAAAAGGCCCTCTATGGACTCAAGCAAGCTCCTAGGCAATGGTATGAGAGGCTAAGTGACTTTCTAACCTCACAAGGCTATGACAGAGGCACATCAGATAAGACCTTGTTCATAAAGAAGAAAGGAGATGACTCAATTCTAGTCCAAGTATATGTGGATGACATCATTTTTGGATCAAACAATGGAGAATTGTGTGAAGCTTTCGTGAAGGTCATGAAGAGTGAGTTTGAAATGTCAATGATGGGTGAGTTGAACTATTTTCTAGGTTTGCAGGTCAAACAACTCAAGGATGGCATTTTCCTAAGTCAAGCTAAGTATTGCAAGGATTTGCTGAAGAAATTTGAAATGGACAAGTGTAAACCAATCAGCACACCCTTCTTAACAAGCTGTCATTTGGATCATGATGAAGCTGGAATTTTTGTTGATGAAACCAAATACAGAGGACTCATAGGATCACTACTGTATCTCACTGCCAGCAGGCCAGATATAATGTTTGCAGTGTGCATGTGTGCAAGGTTTCAGTCTGCTCCTAAAGAATCACACTACAATGCTGTCAAAAGGATTTTGAAGTATTTGCAAGGAACTAAAGAAGTTGGCTTGTGGTATCCAGGTAACATTTCATTAAGCTTAACTGGGTATTCTGATTCAGATTTTGTAGGTTGCAAAATTGATAGGAAGAGCACAAGTGGAACCTGTCATTTGCTTGGATCAAGCTTGATCTCATGGCAATGCAAAAAGCAGGCTTGTGTAGCTCTTTCCACTGCTGAAGCAGAATACATTGCAGCAGGGAGTTGCTGTGCTCAAACTATATGGCTAAGACAACAATTGAATGATTTTGGTATCTTACTTAACCATATACCTCTGCTGTGTGATAATACAAGTGCAATCAATTTAACCAAAAATCCTGTCATGCATTCAAGAACCAAACACATTGAAATAAGGCATCATTTTCTAAGGGAACACATATCTAATGGAACATGTGATATTAAGTTCATTGGTACTGATTTACAACTTGCTGATTTGTTCACAAAACCATTAGCCAAAGATAGGTTTAATTTTCTGCTTAATGAATTGGGTATTATAAATGTCAATTGTACCTAGCAGTAAAAAATTAAATCTGTTTATTCGCAATTAAATGTGTTTATTTTCTGCACTGATACGCATTGATGACTAGGAAAGAGAAATTCTGATCTTTGACTGCTTGACTGAGTTAGTGGGCATTAACCTTTGTACCTTTGACGGTTTTGGTCATGGTTATGTAACCGATTTGATGGTTTGGGTGCTCAATAAGAATTTGAGTGTATGCATCGTGACCCTAAAGATTTGGTGCATATTTTCAAAGATACTCTGCACAAAATTCAGAAGCATAAAATCTTCATGCATATCCACTCATAACTGCCATATCAATCCATTTATTCTGCTATAAATCTGTGTGAATACTTGCTACCCACATTGGCCATTCTCTTTCTATTCTCACCATTTGAAATCAAGAAAAGAATTCAGGTTACCATGGCTTCGTCTTCAAGACAAAAACAGAAAGGCAAGGGAAAGCAAACCATTTCTCAAGGTGTGTTAGAAGGATGGTTCGCTGGAAATGAAGAAGGCATCAATGCCTACATTCATGAAACAAGCAGGAAGCAGATCAACATACCCAAGGTGCTGGATTTCAACTGGCTGAAATCTGAAAAACTGGTAGAAACAAGGGCTGTGTTGAAGCACCAGAAACTGAAAAAGATGCTGGAATTAACGGGTAATGTCTATCCTGACTTGGTTAAGGTGTTTTATACTAACCTCACATTGGATGGGAAGAATGTTGTCTCTTATGTGAAAGGGACAAAGATGAAGATCACAAGTGAGGTGTGGAATTCTGTGGCTGGAATAAAATATGCTGGACTGAAAGTAGGGAAAGGAAATACCAGTGGAATTTCAGAATTCAACAAGCTGCAATATTACAAAAGTTGCATGAGGAATCCTACAGAAAGCATAAACAGGTTCCATGCAGGGCATTTGAACCTCACTCCACGTCTAGTTGCATACATCATAGCTTGGCAACTGATTCCAAGAGGAACAAACCATGTTGTCCTACATGAAGAGGATCTCATTCTTCTATATTGCATCATGAACCAGATTAAGGTAAACTGGGTGTTCATTGTCAATGAACACATGCTCAAGTCAAAAAGGTTGGCTGATTACAGATTTCCCTATGCTATTCTTGTTTCCAAATTAATTGATTACTTTGGTATTGATGTTACAAATGAGAGAAATGACCCTATCAAAGCTGTAAGTGAGATTGATACTTCAACTCTCACCAAAATGGGTTTTCACAAAATTGAAAACAAGTGGGTGGTTCTCAAGGAGAAGGACACTCAAGCAGAACATGAGGATGAGGATGAAGCTATTCCTATGGATGATGACTCACCTGCTGCCCAATCTGAACATGAGGAAGTTGCTGCAAATGCCATAGTTGCCTATCAAAGTCCAGAATACCGTGGGGAACCAATGTCTATGTTTGAGAGGCAAGTGCTGTACCGTCTTGATGTCATGTCTGCAAAACAAAGGGCACACTTTGAGGCTACTCATGCAAGGTTCCAACACCTTGATCATCAGATTGAAGGAGTTCAGGCACAGCTTGCAGAGCTCTACTACAAGGATCAGTAGTTTTCTGTTTTTATTGCTTTCCTTATCTGTTTTCAAGTTTATGTAATGTTGAACAATTTGGTTTCCTGGTTCTGAACTATTATGGTTATAATTTCTGCTTTATACCCCTGTATTCCCTATGCTTATATGCTGTTTGATGAATCCAAAAGGGGGAGAAAAATAGCTCACCATGCTAGGTGATGCTAGCTGAAACAGGGAGTTGATTCTGCACCTTTAAACAAATTCTGCATGTTATGCAATATTGCTGTTTTCTGGTTTAAAGTCTGGTGCAGTGCAGGTACTTAAAGCAACAATGCTATGAGGTTAGCTATGGGGATTTGTCTCCATCAAACAGGGGGAGATTGTTGAAGATGGTTGCTGCCCCTTCAAGATTGTGTTTGATGAAGACTTGTATGTAGTGTTTGATGAAGACATTTATGTACTTTCCATGTATTTTGCTTTGCTTTAAGTGTGTCTTAGTTAGTGCTTAGAGGTTGTCTAAGAGTAGCTTTTTGCTGAGTAACTCACCTCATAACCACTGGCCATGTGTTAAGAACAAGCATAAGTTTTCTAAAACTGTTTTGCACATGTTTTACACAAAAACACGTTTTACTGCATAAAAATAAATCTGTTCTTTTCTAAATAAACAAATTCATTTTCTTCACTGATGCCTTGGCTAAAGTCTTGTAAAAATTGGATTTTGTGCATCAGGTATTTTGACTAAGTCTTCTTCTTCTCAAAACGACTGAGTTTCAAATAGTTAAACTTTCTCTGTTTTCGTTTTGAAAAATAAATCTGTTCATCTGTAAATGAATAGATTCTTTTTTGCCTCTGGTGCCATATCATACTTAAACGTTTTTCAGTTTTATCTCAGCACCAGAATGGTTGACTAAGTCTCCTCACTTAACAGATTCTCTAATTGCTTTTGAAAATAAATCAGTTTATTTTGTTTTCAATCTGTTCATTTTATAACAGCTTTAACTGTTTTTCAAAATTCTGTTATAAGCTGGCTTTCTATAAAATGCAAACTTGTTTTTCTGAGTTTAACAACGATTCAAACAGTTTATACATTTGCAAAAACAAGTTTTGACAGCAGAGAGTTAAGTGTTTTCAAGGATTAGCATTTGTTCTTCAAAGATTTCAAAAATCACAAAGTGCTTGTTCTTGGTTTGGTTCCAAAAGCTTGGTGTGAGGTGCAGCTACTGTTCTAGCAATCTTGCCTACTGGTTTAAGGCTGATCTTTGTTACCTCAATCAGGTGTAGTCGTTTCACTTCTTATTACTTGTAAAAGTTTGGTTGAATCCTCTTCTTGATAGGTGTTCTTGGAGAGTGGATGTGTGTGTATGAGTGCTGAAATAGGTTTTTTCAGCAAGAGTACCTAAGTTCTTGTAGGTTTCAAGAACAGTGGGAAGTGTACTTGATTGTACTGTGTGATTAGTGAATTCCACCTGTTGTTGGTGAAGACTGGATGTAGCTCAGGTTGAGTGAACCAGTATAATTGTTTGTGTTCATTCTTTTCCTCACTCTGCAATTTCGTTTCTGCATAATTGATAAAACAGCAAAGAAATAAATCTGTTCAATTGAAAATAAATCTGTTCTTTCTGGGCACAGTGCATACTGTTCTTGATTTCTGAAAAAGCTATTTTAATCTGATAAGAACATATAAAATCTGCTAAAAGCCACTGGAACAGATTGACTGTGATAGGTTGCTCAAGAAACTGTCAACGCCATTAATTGAACCTTAAACAATTGCTTAAAGTTGAAGCTTGCTGTTCTGTGATTAAGTGTTCTTAATTTCTGGAAAATTGCTTAACATCAAGAAGAACATTCATAGTCTGTTAAAAGCCACTGGAACAGCTTGTTTGCAAAGATCACTCAATTAATTAGCATGCTATCAATTGAACCTTAATCACTTGCTTGAAATTGAAGCTTGCAGTTTTGTGTTTCACTGTTTTTCAAATCTGATATTTGTGTGTGTGCTGCTTGAAATTTTCACTGCATAATCTTGTGATTAATCTTGCTGAATTAAAAGCTTTTCAAACAAAAACAGTGCTGAAATAAATCTGTTCATTTTCACATAAATCGATTTATTTTCTGTAAAACTGGGTTAAACACTGTTTCTGCGAAGAAGTTTTAAAAGGTCAATTCACCCCCCCTCTTGAACTTTGGCACTATTAAACCCAACAAGCTTGTCTTCTCCTTCACCTTGTCTTATCTTGAGTGCATTTGGTTCTCTCAAGTGGTGGCACTAGCTCACTCATCTTGGAGCCTTCATCCTCTAAGTGGCGTGATCATCAAACCAAAGCATCCATCTCCATAAGTTCTTCTTTCTTTCATCTCCAGTTTATATGAAGCTTACACATGTCTTAGTTTCTTTTGTTCGGTTCATCTTCCTTTCCTTGCACTTTTGTTCGGCTGTTTTCATTTGATTCTGTTTTAATCCAGTTCAGTAGCTCCTTTTCATAATTCTGTTCGGTTCATTTGCTTTCTTAAGAGTTTTAATCGGTGCCTTTGCCTTTTTACACAATTTGTTCGGTTCAGTTGACAATAGATGGCTCCTCCATATGAGTTTGGTGTTTGGTGCAAGTCTTGGTGAGTTCTTGAAACATAGAACCTTGATCCAATTCTATTATAAGTGCCTAAGCTATCTCCAACTCAAGTTGAGTCCATAGAATGTCAAAGAATCATCTCTTCTTTACTAGTGGATTCATATCATGTGGTATCTAGAGTTTAGGTGTGTTCTTGTTTAATTTTGAGTTGTGTTGCACTTTAATTCAAGAGCTCTATAATTCTTGTTGTTTACATTTCTGTTTTTAGGTTTATTTTGAGTTTTATTGTTGTTTTCTTAATTGTGCCTATCATATGTTTGTGTATTTTCCTTTTTGAATCCATACAAGTTTTGTCATAGTCATGTTTTTCCAAGTATGACATCACTTATTGTAGTACTTTTATTGAATTTTTTTATTTCTTGCTTTGGTGTAATATAGTTTTCTGAGTTTGATACTTGATCCTTTGTGCATTTTCTGTTTTAGTTTTGAGTTCATACTTGTATTTTAGACCTATACAAGTTCCTATACATCATTTCCATTATGTCTTTGCTAGTTCTTAATTCTGTTTTTCATTCCTGTTAGGATTCCTCTATTTTTCTGAAAATGTGCTTACTGTTTCGATTTATTGCAATTGATTTACTCACTGGAAATTTCTGAAATTATGGATTTTTATTCCTTAAAGTGTTATAAAAGAGTAGAAAAAAGTGTGCAATTCTGCCGAAAAAAAAAATACGGTAATCTGGCAGTGATTTTGAAAAATTTATCTCAATTAATTGGCTTACTGTTTTTAAGTAATTCCAGTGCCATTGTTGAGCTAAGATCTTAAACTTTCTGTGTTTAAAATTTCATAATCCAGTTCGCTTTATATCATTCCAGTTAAATCAGTGAACATGAAGCACAATTTGCATCAAAAATATTTTCCAGTAGCTCTGTTTTTGTTTTCTTCATATACTCTAGTACTTTTCTTTAGGTATCTTTTGTGTGCCTTCTTTTTCATTGAGTACCTTATTTTCTTGCTTAGTACCAACAACACTGATGGTACCATCAAAATTGTTAGTACAAACAACACTGATTGTACCATCAGTATTATTACTACCAACAATACTGATGATACCATCAGTATTATTACTACCCAGATCAATGATGATACCATCAGTATTATTAGTACCAACAACACTGATGGTACCATAAGTATTGTTACCACCAGCAACACTGATGGAACCATCAGTATTATCACTACCAACAACACTGATTGTACCATCAATTTTATTACTACTAACAACGATGATTGTACCATTAGTATTATTACTACCAAGAACACAGATGGTATCATCACTAATATTACTACCAACAACACTGATGGTACAATCACTATTATTAGTACCAACATCACTAATGGTACCATCAGTATTATTACTACCAACATCACTAACTGATATGATTCCAATAACTAGATATAGATGATTCTTTGACATTTTATGGAATCAACTTGAGTTGGAGAATGAAGAGGCACTTTTATAGAAATGGATCAATGTTCTATGTTTCAAGAACTCACCAAAACTTGCACCAAACACCAAACTCACATGGAAGTTCCATTTCTTGTCAATTGAACCGATTAAAAGATGAAGGAAAGCAAATGAACCAATTAAATTTCTAAAGAAATGAAAGGAACCGATTAAAAAGCTTCACAAATGAAATGCACCGAACAAAAGCTAGGAAGGAAGAAGATGAACCGATTGAAACATGAAACTAAACAAGAACACCGAATAGAAAGCAAGAAAGGAACCTAAAACATGTTTAGGAATTCAAATAGGCACAGAAATGGAATGAGAAGATGAAGAAGAAAGATGACTTATGTGGTTGTAGTTCTTGGTTGATGAACACGCCACTTGAAGTGTGAATGCTCCAAGATAAGTGTGAATTACCGCCAATTGAGGGAACCAAGGCTCTCAAGATGAGACTAGGAAGAGGAGAAGGCAAGTTCTCACTACACTCAATCACCAATTTGGGAGAGTTTTGTTACTTCAAATATCAATTCTCAATTATGAAGGACCTAAGCCCTCCTTTTATAGGAGCAAGGGCTGGTCATTAGCTTTACAAAGCTTGTACCATAAGCTACCCAAGAGTCTCTTAAACTAACGCCTATAGTGACTTATGAAGAGTCACCTTCTAGAAATTTCCAAACTAAAGCCTAAAAATGCTTTACAAAATAGGTTTCTAATGTTTCCCTCTAAGCACCTTCCTAAACACTATTCTATATTATTTACAAATTTATACAAAAGAATTATAAAGAGAGATATTAATTGAAGCCCATTCTTTGAAGGCTTGTAGACTTCTTTGGCTTTAGGCTTGATCCTCTCTTTATTTTATGTCTTCTTTTAATTTTGAGAAGACTAGAAGGAAGAACTTCAAATGTGAGGGTGAGTGACCTCTTCCTTCATTAATAAAAGCCTCTCCTATTGGATCTTCATCACTAAGGGAACCATCTGTACTATCACTACCAACACAACATTGATGGTACCATCAGTATTATTACAACCAATACATTGATGTTACCATCAGTATTCTTACTACCAACAACACTGATGGTACCCTCAGTATTATTACAACCAACAACACTCATGATACAATCAGTATTATTACTACCAACAACATTGATGGTACAATCAGTATTATTACTACCAATAACACTGATGATACCATTCCTATTATTACTACCAACAACACTGATGGTACCAACAGTAATATTACTACCAACAACATTGATAATACCATCAGTATTATTACTACCAACAACGTTGATTCTACAATTAGTAATATTACTACAAACAACATTGATGGTACCATCAGTATTATTACTACAAACATCACTAATGGTACCATCTGTATTATCACTACCAACAAAACTGATGGCACCATCAGTATTATCACTTCCAACAACGCTAATCGTACCATCAGTATTATGACTACCAAAATACTGATGGTAGCATCAGTAATATTCCTACCAACAACAGTGATGGTACCATCTGACGAGAATAAAATAAAAGAGGCTTTTATTAATAGAGGAAGAGGACATCCACCCTCACATTTGAAGTTCTTCCTTTTAGTCTTCTCAAAATTAAAAGAAGACATAAAATAAAGATGAGGCCCAAGCCCAAAGCCCAAGCCCAAACCCAAGAAGGCCAAAGCCCAAAGATCCCAAGTCCATCCCATGAAGGGCAAGGCCAAGCTTTGAAATACTCTTGTATAGTTTTAGGAGGTGTGGTTATTAAATAAAGGAGTGTGAAAATATAAAATAAAGTCACATTGTCCATGTGACTTAGGAGAGTGGTGTAGGTGTAGTTTTTAAGAGGTGTCATAGTAGAAAAAGGTCACACCTCCCATGTGACTTGTTTTTGGTGGGAATTTCAAATGAGTTTTATTTGAAATTTCCCACCTATTTTTCAGCACCTCTAGGCTATAAATAAAGGTGCTTAGCTTGTACAATTCATATTTGAATTTGGATTAGAGAAACTATACTCAATTTTTGAGAGAGCATTGGAGAGCTTTGTGCCTTCTTCACTAGTCTTATCTTGAGAGTTCCATGGTTACCTCAAGTGGCGGCTTGCACACTCATCTTGGAGTCACCATCCTCTAAGTGGCGTGATCATCCAACCATTCCTCCATCTTCATGAGCTTTCTCTTCTTCTTCCTTTCTTCTCTTTTGTTTGTTCATGTCTTAGCTTGCTTCCTTTGAATTTCTGTTCGGCATTTTCTGTTCTTATTAGTTTTGCTTCGGTTCAATTGCTTCTTTGCTGTTCATCATTGGTTCTTCTTCCTTTTCTAGCTATTTGTTCGGTGCAATTCAGTTTTTACACATTTTGTTTGGTGCATTTGCCTTTTCTTCCAATTTAATCGGTTCAATTTGACAATATGTGGAACTTCCAAATGAGTTTGGGTTTTGGTACTAGTTTTGGTGAGTTTTTGATTATAGAACATTGATCCATTTCTATCTTAAAGTGCCTATCTCATATCCAACTCAAGATGATTCCTAAGAATGTTAAGAATCATTCAAAGTGTGCTAGTGGAATCATATCATGTGGTATCATGAGTTTAGGTGTGTTCTTGTTTAAATTTTGAGTTGTATTGCACTTTAATTTCAAGAGCTCTTTAATTTCTTGCAATTTACGGTTCTGTTTTAGGCTTATTTGAGTTTTATTGCTGTTTTCTTTATGTTGCCTATCATATGTTTGAGTATTTTCCTTTTTGAATCCATACAATTTTTGTCTTAGTCTTGTTTTTCCATAATTGTCATCACTTCTTGTAGTACTTTTATTGATTTTATTGTTTCTTGCTTTGGTGTCATATAATTTTCTGAGTTTGATATTTGATCCGTTGTGCATTTTCTGTTTTAGAATTGAGTTCATACTTGTATGTTAGACCTATACAAGTTCATATACATCATTTTCCGTTATGTCTTTGCTAGTTCATAATTCTGTTTTTCATTCCTGTTAGGATTCCTCTGTTTTTCTGAAAACGTGCTTACTGTTTTTTCTTATTGCAATTGATTTACTCACTGAAAAATTCTGAAATTATGGATTTGTGTTATTCAAAGTGTTAGAAAAGAGTATAAAAAAGAAGTACTCAAAAATTCAAAGTACACAAAAAATGATAAATAAAATACAAAAAGTGTACAATTCTGCCGAAAAAAATACGGTAATCTGGCAGAAATTTTGAAAAATTTATCTCAATTAATTGGCTTACTGTTTTTGCGTGATTCCAGTGCCATTTTTGAGCTAAGATCTTGAAGTTTCTGTGGTTAAAATTTCATAATCCAGTTCGTTTTATATCGTTCCAGTTAAATCAGTGAACATCAAGCACAGTTTGCATAAAAAATATTTTCCAGTAGCTAATTTTTGTTTTCTTCATCTACTCTAGTGCTTTTCTTTAAGTATTCTTTTGTGTGCCTACTTTCTCATTGAGTTCCTTATTTTTCTTGCTTGTCTTTTGTTCATTAATCTTTGAGTTTGTCAAACATCTAGTATTCCTTTTGTTCTAGCCTTTCATTGCTTATACTTTTTCTTGTTTGTCTTTATTGCTTCATTGGTTTTGTTGTGGTTGGCTTTCAGATTGGTGTGCCTTGCTTTGACATCTTTCATTTGAGGATTCCAAGACCTCAAGATCAGCTTGGTGCAGGGATATTATTTCTTTGAGAGTGACTTCTTTTTCTGGCCAAATTCACTTCGGCAATTTGGTTGCCAAATTCATTTGTTTTGCTAACTTTGTTTCTTGACTTGTTTGCTGTTTTTGTGTGTTTGCTGTTTTCATTTGCAAATGGCTGGCTATTCAAGTGATGCATCTTACAAGCAGCACTCTCCTTCCGAAGCTTCGGTCCTTGGTGAATTGCATGAAGCTCAACGCACCATTAGGCATTTGGAAGAGAAATTGCACAAGATGGAGGTGCAACAAGCTAGGCCATCTCACTCTATCCATGATGGGCATCATTCACATAGACCTTCTTCAAGAGGTTCTTCAAATGACTTAGGCCGTGAAGAGGACCATAGGAGAAGGCGAACTCCACCACAATTCAATGGACAAAGACACCACAACCAAGGGGACAGACATCACCATGGAAATTGCTACTACCAAGATGCAAAGGCTAGGCTACCTTCGGTAAAAATTCCTAGTTTCAATGGGGATAGTGATCCTAATGTGTATCTAGATTGGGAGGCTAAATGTGAACATATTTTTGACCTCCATAAGATCCTAGATGAGCATAAATATAAGCTAGCCACCTTAGAATTTAGTGATTATGCCAAAGAATGGTGGCATAAAATTGTAATGGACATTATATATCGTAAGAAACCTCCCGTGGTTTCTTGGAATACTTTGAAAGAGTATATGCGCGCGAGGTTTGTTCCTCATTCTAGGAAGGAACACTTGTTGAAGTTCCAAAGGCTTCCTCAAGGACATAGGATGGTAGATGAATACTTTAAAGATTTTGAAACCACTTTGACTAAAATGAATATGCATGCTAATGAAGAGTCAAAGATTAAATGGTTTGTACGTGGTTTGAGAAGAGATATTAGAGACTTTGTAGAATTAAAAGAATATTCTTCTTTAAATAGAGTGTTTCACAAAGCCATCAAGGTGGAATCATATCTTTTAAAAAAAACTTTCAATAATCCTCATGATGGTGATTTCTACAACTCTTCTAGGAAGGATGCAAACAAAATTTCTACTCCAATTTCTCCTTCCAATTTTTCCAAACAAACCATGTTTCCAAAGAAAGTTTCTACTACAAATCCTTCTACTCCTAAGTCACCTACCAAAACTTCAAATATCAAATGTTTTAAATGTTTAGGTTTTGGGCACATAGCTCTTCATTGTCCACAAAAGCAAATCTTAAAGATCACCAAGGTAAAACAAGACCTAACTCACCCACCTACCACAAGTAAAAAAGAAAAAGACAAAGAAGGCCAAGTTGACATGGGTCTTATCCTTTCACCTCCAAGGTGTTTTCCTTCCTTATCTTTTTCATTACCCAAGGTTCCTATTTCACCACCATCTTGGTTAAAAAATGTTAGGGATGATTTGTTCATACCTCCTAATGGTTGTCACCATTTAAGAGGTCTTTTTCCAAAACATCACATCATTCCCAAACAAATTTTTCCAACTTGGTCGATTTATAGAACCTCCTTTTCTGAAATCCCATTGTTTACAAATGCTAAGTCATGTTTACATTTTTCTTCCACTTTTAATTGTAAAACTAAACTGACTTTGTTATATGCAGGGATTTAGAATTCGTGGACGAATTCTCTCCAACTCGAGGAGTATGATGAGAATAAAATAAAATAGGCTTTTATTAATAGAGGAAGAGGACATCCACCCTCACATTTGAAGTTCTTCCTTTTAGTCTTCTCAAAATTAAAAGAAGACATAAAATAAAGATGAGGCCCAAGCCCAAAGCCCAAGCCCAAGCCCAAGAAGGCCAAAGCCCAAAGAGCCCAAGTCCATCCTATGAAGGGCAAGGCCAAGCTTTGAAATACTCTTGTATAGTTTTAGGAGGTGTGGTTATTAAATAAAGGAGTGTGAAAATATAAAATAAAGTCACATTGTCCATGTGACTTAGGAGAGTGGTGTAGGTGTAGTTTTTAGGAGGTGTCATAGTAGAAAAAGGTCACACTTCCCATGTGACTTGTTTTTGGTGGGAATTTCAAATGAGTTTTATTTGAAATTCCCCACCTATTTGTTTTTGGTGCATTTGCCTTTTCATCCAATTTAATCGGTTCAATTTGACAATATGTGGAACTTCCAAATGAGTTTGGGTTTTGGTACTAGTTTTGGTGAGTTCTTGATTATAGAACATTGATCCATTTCTATCTTAAAGTGCCTATCTCATATCCAACTCAAGATGATTCCTAAGAATGTTAAGAATCATTCAAAGTGTGCTAGTGGAATCACATCAACAACAGTGATGTTACCATCAATATTATTACTACCAACAACATTGATTTTACCAACATTATTACTACCAACAACATTGATGGTACCATCAACATTATTACTACCAACAACACTTATGTTACCATCAGTATTATTACTGCCAACAACATTGATGGTACCATCAGTATTATCACTACCAACAAAACTGATCGTACCATTAGTATTATCACTACCAACAACACTGATTGTACCATCAGTATTATTACTACGGACAACACTGATGCTACAATTAGTATTATTACTACCAACAACACAGATGGTCCGATCAATATTATTACTACCCACAACACTGATGGTACCATCAGTATTATCACCACCATCAATAGTGATGGTACCATCAGTATTATTAGTACCAACAACACTTATGGTACCATCAGTGTTATTAGTACCCACATCACTAATGGTACTACCAGTATTATTAGTACCAACAACATTGATGGTACCATCAATATTGTTAGTGCAAACAACACTCATGGTACCATCAGTATTATTACGACCAACAACACTAGTGATACCATCAGTATTAACACTACCCACATCAATGATGGTACAATCAGTATTATTAGTACCAACAACACTGATGGTACCCTCCATATTATTAGTATCAACAACACTAATGTTGCCATCAATATTTTTACTACCAACAACAATGATTGTACCATCAGTATTATTACTACCAAGATCAGTGATTGTACAATCAGTATTATTAGTACCAACATTACTTATGGTATCATCAGTATTATTAGTACCAACAACACTGATGTTACCATCAGTATTATTACTACCAATAACACTGATGATACCATCAGTATTATTACTACCAACATCACTGATAGTAGCATCAATATCATTAGTACCAACAACACTGATGTTACCATCAGTATTATTACTACCAACAACAAGATGATACCATCAGTATTATTAATACCAACAACGATGATTGTACCATCAGTATTATTACTACCAACAACACTGAGGGTACCATCATTATTATTACTACAAACAACACTGATGGTACCATCAGGATTATCGCTACCAAAAACACTGATGGTACCATCAGTATTATTATTACCAATAAAATTGATGTTACCATTAGTATTATTACTACCAACATAACCGATGTTACCATCATAATTATTACTACTGACAACACTTATGGTACCATCAATATTATTACTACCAACAACACTGATGGTACCATCAGTTTATTACTACCAACAACACTGATGGTACCATCAATATTATTAGTACCAACAAAACTAATGGTACAATCAGTATGATTACTACCAGCAACACTGATGGTAGCCTCAGTATTATTACTACCAACAACAGTGATGGTACAATCAGTATTATTACTACAAACAACATCGATGGTACCATAACCATTATTACTACAATCAACACTAATGGTACCATCAATATTAGCACCACCAACAACACTGAGGATACCATCAGTATTATTAGTACCAACAACACTAATGTTACCATCAGTATTATTACTACCAACAACACTGATAGTACCATCAATATTATTACTACCCAAAAGACTTATGGGACCATTAGTAGTATCACTACCAACAACACTTTTGGTACCATCAGTATTATTACTACCAACAACACTGATGGTACCATCACTATTATTACTACCAACAACACTTATGGTACCTAGCTAGTGAAGGGGAGGCGCTGCCTAATACGTTTGAATATGGTTTAGTAGAAAAAGAAGATGGGCTCCCCGTTGTTGGAGCGGTTATCGATGCAAACGGGTTCACCAGCTGTACAAGGGCGAACAGAGATGTAGACGTCGCATTCCTCCCGAATGCCCTTCCTCTGAAATTAGGTTCACTATATAAGTGAGCCCTTCAGTCAGCAATGGAGGTTAGGGAGGAGGTCTTGGCGAGGAGTTCATTGGAGGCTCAGGGGTACAAGGGTTTGTAGTTGATGGTAGGTGTAGAAGGATTGGTAGTGACTTTAGTCCGTGCCATGATGAAGGCAAGCTAAGAAAAACAAAGAAAGGAAGAAACAAAGGTTTAGCAAGGGGAAAACTACGGTGCGAAACGAGAAGTTTAGAAAAACCCTATTCTAGCGAAAAACCCAGAAACAAAGGAGCGAAGAAGATGTAGAGGAAGATTCGAAAATGAAATAAATCTAAACAGTCCCATGCAGTTTATCAATACATGAAATCAAGAGTAAAGAGCAATCAATGCGTAAAAATCATAACCTTGATGGTTGATCAGCGAAAATTTTGATTTTTGCAAGAAGGAATCAGAGAAAGCTCGAGGAAGAAGGTGAAGAGTCTAAGAACAAGCGCAAGTAATGGAACAATACCTGGAGCGCGCAATTTTGAATGACTTAACTTAAACTTGAGAAGCGCAAGCGACGTTAAGTCCCAGCCGCATGATTGGGCCACGTGTCTGTTGATTACAGAATGAACAGGAAGGCGTAACATCAGTGCACTGTGCCTGTCCTGTCACAGGATGTCAGAATAGGACGGTAGGGCGAGGCCATAGTCTCATCACTGAACAAGTTGTCAGCTCGACACTGAGGGGCTTGTGTGTTGAACCAAGTGGTGTTCAAGCTTTGAAGAATCCAAACCCTTTGAAGGATGTTGAAGACTTGGTTGTGCTTGTTGTTGCTGTGTTATTTCAGTTTAGTTCTGGGGTAGTTTGAGTGTTGTAATCCACCCCTTGATTAAATCCAAAGCATAGTCATTCTCAATCTTTGTGAAAGAAAAATGTTTTTCAAACTAAGTTAAAACAACCGATTGTTTTGTCGAAACAACCGATTGTTTATACTTAGATGTTTTGAGAAAAGATTGAAAACTGTTTTTCAAATGGTTGAACTGTTAGAACCAAAACAACCGATTGTTTGTTTTGGTACCATAACAGAAAAACTGTTTTATCTTTGACTGAGCTTTAAATGATTTAACTGCTTACGCTCCAGTCTTTAAATGCTTTGACCAATCATTACATGCAAGAAAAGAGTTTGTTAAGATTTGATAACAAACAACATCTTTGAATATATTCAGAAAAAAAGATTTGTGAAAATAAGTTTTTGAATAAGAGTTTTTCAAAGAGTTGAGATTGCTTAGAGTTTGTGATTGATCAAAGAGTGTGGAATAGGATTCTGTTTGTATTGATTTCAGATTATCTTCTGTAACAAGTGTAATCCTTGTACTCTACTTAACAAGTTTCGTTTCTGTGTTTGCTAAGATTGGTTGTGTGTTCTTGAGGGGATCAAGATCAACAATCTTAGCGTTGGTGTGTTGGCCAAGAATAATGTGTGTCTTGAGGTGTTCAAGGTCACTTTCTTGGTTGTGGTGTAAGTGATCAAGGTGTGATTGCTTAGTGGATTTCCTCAGAGGTTTTCTGAGAAGACTGGATGTAGCTCTGGATTTGGAGTGAACCAGTATAAACATCTGTGTGCAATCTCTCTATCCCTAACTCTTTAAATTCAGTTTTGTTTGTTGTTTGCTGGTATAAACAACCGATTGTTTATGTGAAACAACCGATTGTTTTTATGGTACTGCTGTTTTTGATTGCTGTTTTGGCAAACTGAATTTCTTATCAATTGTTTCTTGAGATAATTTCATTCTTGTTTTAAAAGTTTGCAAAAACCCTCTTTAAACAATTCACCCCCCTCTAGTTTAAAGCCATCCATTCTAACAATTGGCATCAAGAGCTTGGTTCTTGAAAGTTATTCAAGTTGATCCTAAAACTGTTTTTAAAATGGCTGATAGACTACCTTTTGGGGAAGGTGCTTCAATTAACAGACCACCTCTATTTTGTGGTTTGAACTACCAATTTTGGAAAGTGAGAATGAAAATATTTATGGAATCACTTGACAAAGTAATTTGGGATGCAATTGAAAATGGTCCTTTTGTCCCAAAGTTTGAAAAATATGGATCTTTCATTAAGAAGCCATGGTCTCAATGGACTGATGCAGAAAGCAAAAAGGACAAATTCGATTGCATTGCCAAAAATATTATAACCTCTGCTTTAAATTCTGATGAGTTTTTCAGGGTCTCTCAATGCAAAATCATCAAAAGAAATGTGGGACACCTTGTAAGTCACTCATGAAGGAACAAATGAGGTGAAGAGAGCTAGGAAGCATGCTCTAATCCAAGAGTATGAGATGTTCAGAATGCTTAAAGGAGAAACAATTGTTGAGGTGCAGAAAAGATTCACGCACATCATCAATCATCTCATGAGTCTTGACAAGACCTTTGATAAGGAAGAGCTGAACATCAAGATCTTGAAATGTCTTGATAGAGCATGGCAACCCAAGGTAACTGCTATTTCTGAATCCAAAGATCTAACATCATTAAGTGTTACCTCTTTGTTTGGAAAGCTTAGGGAACATGAGTTAGAGATGAATAGACTCAATGTTCAAGAGAGTGAAGACAAGCACACAAGGAGTATAGCCTTAAAAGCTTCCAAGCACAAAGGAAAACAAGAATCCAGTGATGAGGAAAACCTTAGCTTGCTGTCAAGAAAGTTCAACAAATTCCTAAAGAGAAACCGCAACAAAGACAACAAGGAAAAAGCAAGGTCATATAAAGGCAGATTATCCAAACAGGAGCAAGGAGAAAAAGCCTAGCTACAAGGAAAAGAAAGGCAAGACAAAGAAAGCCTACATAGCTTGGGATGAAAATGAAGTGTCATCATTAAGTTCTTCATCAAGTGAAGATGAGAAAGCAAACATCTGCTTGGTTGCTGAAGATGATGATGAATCTTGCAGCTCAAGTGAGGTAAGTTCATGTGCTTCCTTGAATGAACAAAATTACAGTGAATTACTTGAAGCTTTTCAAGAAACTCATGATGAAGCTAATCGATTGGTTCTTTCAAACAACTGATTGAAAGAACTTATCAGCTGGCTGGAAAAGAGAGTGAAATCACTTGAAGATGAGATTGAAAAATCTAAAAATGATTTCAAAAATCTGGAAAACCATTTCAAAAATGCTTTTTGCAAGTGTGACACCCTCATTTGCGAAAATTGTGAAAATCTTGAGAAAAAAGTTCACTATCTTGTTGAAACTGTGGACAAGCTTTCAAAAGGGAAATCTAACTTTGAGAATGTCTTGGCATCTCAAAGCTGTGTTTGGAAAGGCTGGTTTGGGTTTCAATCCACAGAACCAACAAGATAAGTTTTCAAATTTTTTTTCAAGAAAGCCAGTGAAACAACCGAATGTTAAATCGAAACAACCGGTTGTTACATGCTTTTATTGCATGAAAAAGGGCCATTCGGTTAGATTCTGCAAAATAAGAAAATTCTCTGTTCCTATAGGCTACATGAAATGGATTCCGAAAGGATGTGAGGTTCCAAATCAGAAAAAGAAATCTATTGGACCCACATTTATGAAGGGACCAAATCTTGTTGCTTGAACTCATGCTTATGCAGGATTTCTAAAAGAAATGTGAAGAACTAAGTCATGTGATCAAGTTTTTGGAAGAAAAAGACAATCATTGAAGCTGAATCAATGTTCTACATCTGTCCAAAGGTCCTCAACAGTAAAAAGAGGCTTCTTGATCATAAAGCACATGGCTCATTGAAGAAATAACATAAAGGATAAGACCTTCCTTTCTCTGTTCTTAATTTCTATTTTTAAAAGTTCTTTCACATGGTTAAAAATCTTTTTAATATGCTTAATGTCATCTGCTTTGAACTCTTTCTGCTCATGGTTAAAATTCAAAATCAGTTTAACTGTTGCAGAAAAACAACCGATTGTAACTTCGAAACAACCGATTGTTTTGGGTCTGACAGCACTATGAAAAAATCTTTTTAATTGCTATTTTGAATTTATATCCGTTGCAGATCAATTCAAAGAGAGAATCTTGGTCAAAGAATCTGTGTTGAAAGTTGATCATGTTCAGAGAGAAGTTACAACAATCATAAAGGAACATATACCAAAATCATGGAAATTCAAGAGCCTTAAATGACTAGTCAAAGATCACATGTGAAGACCAGGTGATTTTCAGCTTTTTCTGACGTTTTCTGTGCAGGGCAGAGTCAAGTCCTCTCTCTCTGAAAATCTGGTACCCACACGTATCATTGAATGCTATTTGATTCTTTTTCTGCAATAAAATCTGGTGCAGCTGATCTCTTCCACAAGAACAACCAATTGCAACATCTCTTGTAAAAATCTGTGAAGTGAGCTCTTCTCTATTTTCTTCTCTGCAATCATGGAATCAACTCCTCCCACCTCAAAGAGAGTCAAAACCAGGGCTGTAAGGTCTGGAGGAAGGCTAGAAGACTGGTTTTCTGGAGACAATGATCTTATTGAGAGGTATAGGTATGAAACAAGTATCAAAAAGATAAACAACCCCAAGGTTGTGTGCTTTGATTGGCTGAAAAGTCAAAAGCTTGATAATGTAAGGAGGCTGCTCAAAGATCAATCTCTCAGGAAGTTCCTGGAGATGAAGGGAAACATTTACCCAGATTTGGTAAGGTTGTTCTACACAAACCTAAAGTTTGAGGGAAACTATCTAGTTTCTCATGTGAAAGGTGTAGAAATGGAGATAACTCATGAAGTATGGACTGCTGTTGCTGGTCTCAATTTCTCTGGGCTTATAATCAACAAGGGAAACCTTGGTGTAGTGGAGGATTTTAACAAAATCCAATACTACAAAAGTTGCTTGAAGAATCAACATGCTCAAGTGAGAACATGCTCGGTTGGAGGTCTAAAGCTTGATGAAAGATTGCTTGCCCTCATTGTGACTTGGATTCTAACTCAAAGGGGGATTAATCATTCTGTTCTTACTGAGGAAGATCTGGTATATATTTTTTGCATCATGAAGAAGATAAAAATCAATTGGATCCACATCATCAAAGAGCACATGCAAAAGGCTATGAGGTTAAGTGACTATCACTATCCATATGCTGTTTTGGTATCTAAATTTCTACTCTATTTTGAAGTAAACCTTGTTCTGTCCGGTTGACCGGGACGTCTTCGTGCGCGACCTCAACCGTAAGCTAGGGACTCCTTCCCACTGGTTGCCTGCGGATTCCTGCAAAAAAGAGGACAAAAGGGCGCCCTAGCGGCCATGTGCACTCCGACGCTCAAGTCAGCCAGCAAGAAACACCAAAAACTGTCCACCTACGTGTCTGAGCGCCGCGTATAGCACTCTGAAGGTGGTAAAAGAACTGTGTATATCTGTGTGTTGTCTCCTTCGGGCAAAAATATTCCCCAGTCACTTGTACGTAACCTTCAAGCACGAGCAAGCAACTAGGGAGTTCTCTGGTAAATTTGCCGAAAGTTCCCACCCTTTTTCCAACATTCTCCGCGCTATTTAAACCACCCAAGCATTTAAAGCGCCTTAAAGCGCTTTTAATTACACGTAACGCACTCATTAAAGCGTTTAATTAGAGAACGTAGCGCATTTAAGACATTGAAACGCTTGGGAGTCATTATAGTACCTGAATGCTCGAAAGGGAAACTGTATTGAATGACTTTTAATTACCTGGCACCTGACTAAAGGGTGTTTCCATTCTGGCATGGCTGTCGTACACGTGGAGGGTCTCACGACGCCATGACCCCATATGGGGGCGCTTCTGCCCACCTGGGGACGTTTCTACGTGTGAGTCCTCCTGCTGAGAGTGCTACTGCGCTAGGGGTGACTTTTTGGGTGCCAACTCATGCCCCCAAGTATCTAGTCACTTACTTTGAGAGCGTATCTGCCTTCCTTTTGTACCCTGCACCCGGTTGCCCTGGGCGTGACTTTCCTCTTGAGTCGTATCTGCCCCACGGGCGTCTCTGGGGCGGCAGGAGCACTTCACGAGTCAGGCTGCCCTTCACTGGTACTATTACTATGGCCTTGAAGCCACCTTTTCCTTCTCTTTATTGCTGCCCCGTGCCATTGGGACCTGAGGCCTTCCCACGGCGTCACTCCCTCCATGGTCTTTCCTACCCATGGGTATCGGGGAACCACGCTGTGATTGCCTTGTTTTTACACTGTTTGATCTGGCGACGCCCTGGTTGGGCGACGCCTGCACCTAGGCGACGCCTTGCCTTGACGACGCTTCCTCTTGGCGATGCTGGCACTTGGTGTCTTTCCACCTAGGCGACGCCTTGTGTTGACTTTGACTCTCCAGCCGTTGACTTTGACCTTGACTTAGTCAACACCCGGATACGGGACGGTACACAAGCCCCCCAGTCTTAAGCCGAAGACTTGTCTTCAGTGCAAAGACTAAAGCCTCGCCCACGCCGTCCACGTGCCCTCCTGATGACGTGTCATTCTCTGCTGAGTCAACAATTCTTCGAATTACTGACGTGACACTTTCTGAACTGCAGAGGTATTCTTAATGGCTGATTGGACATCCCTGAAATGGGAAAAATAATTTCTTTTGAAGTTGTGCTTAATCGCGTGCCACGTGGTTCATCGTGCGGTCATCTTCAAGAACCTCTTGCGCTCCCCTTGAGCGCTTAATCTTGCAACACGTGGCGTCATCACACGGTCATCCTTTGTTGCCCCTCGCGCTTCTCGTAACGTTTAAGTTACCAAACCCCGCGCTTGCCACTACTGTTACATCCACTTTCTCTGCCCTCTGTCACTGTTCATCTTCTCTAAATCCCTTCTCTTGCGACCCCTGTTCGTTCGCGCTTCCGCTCTCCACGCCCTTCAGCCCCCAAAGGTACGGTTTTTCCCTCCTTGATGATTCTCTTTACTGTATGAACTGCCTGGGACTGTCCATATTACCGCATTTCTCTGGATATTGTTTGTATGCTTCTTTGTTCCTCTCGTTTCCCTTCGTTCTCTTGTGGGTAGGGCGCTCCTAGGGTCCTTCCATTTTTCCCTTTTCTTCTCCCAAGCCCCTTTTCTCTGAACCCTTTCTTTTTCTTTTGATCTTTAGCTTTGGCACTGATGGCGAAAACTAAGACCGTCGCGCCCCCCCGCTCCCTAAGTCTTATTATAAGGGCGAATACGACTGGGCTCCCGACGAACTTCTGGATGAATGTTCCCTCCTGAACTCTGTTGAGGATGTGGAGGCTCACAGGGGGGACCCTACGCTTTATAATTTCAACGCCTTTCACAAAAGTCACGACTCCCAAGTCCTGGTAAGCCGAGTGCGACCTGGGATGCCCGTTTGTGCGGACTCACGGGATACTGGGGGATGCCCCTTCTTCTTCCTCTATCAAATGGTGCTCAAGAGGGTGGGCCTGCGTTTGCCCCTCACTTCCTTCGAAAAAGAGCTACTGACAGAGATAAACACTGCCCCCGCCCAGCTCCACCCCAACAGTTGGGCTTTCGCGAGGGGGTTCCAAATTCTCTGCGACTATCTAGGTGTTCCCTCTTCTGTGGACGTTTTTCTTCACTTCTTCGAGGTAAAGAAGCAGGGGAAGAGCCTATGGATGAGCTTTTCTGGCATCGCCGGGCGCATCATTCTTACGCTCTTCCAGAATTCGTTCAAAGGATGGAAGGGGAAATTCTTCAAGGTACGTGCGACCAAGCGCGATCCTACCATCCTAGAGGGCTTTCCCCTATACTGGACGGATAAACCCATAACCATGAAGCCCTTGGCTTTGGACGAGCTTGCCCCGTCCGACCGGGATGTGTGCAAAGCCTTGGCGGGACTGGGGATAGTCTTCGATACCGCCAAACTCATCGCGAACGAATTCAATGCCCATGGGCTTTCTACCTACTTCGGTATCTGCCCTCGATTGTTTATGATGCATTAGTTGTTGTGGTTATCTGCATATGTTTGGCCATAGAATCTTCCTTCTGATTCATCTGAACCAAACTTATGCTACTATTTTCCGCTGTTGCAGGTTCAGTGATGACTTCTTCGAGACGGCTGGCTCTTGCCAAATTTTTGAAGAAGGCAAAATCTACCAAGGAAGGTGGGGACGTCGTAGCCTCCGACGTGCCAACCGTGGCTTCCCTGCCGATCCCTCCACCATCTGCCTCTCCTTCTCCTATTGCTGCGGTTCCGTTATCCATGGCGTCAACCCCTGCCTCAGCGCGTCCTAACAAAGGAAAAAGGGTGTTGATTGTAGACTCCGACAGCGAAGGCTCAGGTTCTGCTCTGGTTCCTCATAAGAGGAGGGCTACGGGTCTCATTGCTTCACCCGCCGCGCCCCCTGGGGATGGGAACCCTCTCAGGGATGATCCTCCCAGTGCCACCTCATCGCCGCCTCCGCCAGCTCACGAGGAGCGAGAGGAAAGGATTGACTTGGTTCTCCCACCTCCGTCGTTGCCGCCTCATGACGTAGCTGAAGCGTCGGGCTCCGCCCCTCCTGTATCAGTCCTTGGGTCGACTTCGCGCAAACCCCGGATTCCCCGCTCCATTCATAGGGAGTTGACGCAGGGCTTTACCGAAGGAATGACGCCGACTGATCCTCACAAAGGGGGAGGTATGCCTTACTATATGGGGGCCTTCCTGGCGGTGGCAATCAAGTGGCGTACTCAGGCTCGAAATGCTATCAAAGGGAGGGAGGTTCTTCGCAAGCTGAGGCAAGAGGTGGTGGCGTTGAAGGAGGAGAAGCAGAACTAGGGACTCAAGGAGGAAGCTTCCCAATCTCTGCTAAAACTGGCCCATGAGGGTAAGGAGGGAGCAGAGGCGTACGCGCGAGAGCTGGAACAGGCGCATGCCGCTCAACTGGCCCAGCTCACCTCCTATCAAATCCAAAACATTGGCCTGCAGGAGGCGGCTCTCACATCCGAGTTGCAGCGGAAAAAACTTGATGAGTTGGATGTTGCCTGGGAGCGGAAACTGGGTGAAAAAGAAGACGCCCTGAGTGCTAAGGTTGAAGCTTTGAGCCTTCTGCAAGCCGAGGCTAATAAGCTCCGGGTGGAGAAGGAATTTCTGGAGAAGCAACTGACATCCAAGGATTCCAGGATTACCGAACTAGAGGGGGAGGTCCAAGAACTGACTGGGGAGATGGCGGGGGCGTTTGAGGAGGGTTTCCAAGAGGCTCTGGCCCAGGCGTCCTGTGAGAACGCGGGCATCAATATTTCAAACTGCGACCCCACTCACCATGTCGTCGACGGAAAGGTCGTGCCCATGAACTTGGAAGACTGAACCGCTGTCTCTCACCCGCCACCTTCAGCTTCACGCTTAACTGCTTTATACTTTACCCTCGTTTTTGATTTTATCTGTTAAAACTTGTAATTCTTTGAACTATCCGTACTCTTGTTACTGATTTGGGATGTTCGTATGATTGCCTTTATGTCTTTGCCACATACGATTCTGCTTGTGCGCTCTCATTCTCATCTTTTCCCTTCACGCGCTTCGATTATTTTATCTGTGTTCTGCCCATTTCTTTCACTTCGTTGGGCGGTTTTGTATGATCGGGAAAGGTTGCACATCAACCCTCACGCCCATGGAAAGGCTCACTTAATGATGCCGTATCGTCCACGGGATGTCTCTGATACCGAAAGGTCCTTTCTTTGATCCTTAACGCTCGGCGCCCACGCCTAAGGAGTGGCCTGCTACAGCAGCACCGTATCGTCCCCGGGTGTCTAAAACGCTGAGTGCTATGGGGGGTCTGTTCCCTCCATGGTCTTTCCTTCCCATAGGTATCGGGGAACGCCCTGCTAGTGATTCGCTGGCGTTTGGCGGTCTCGTCTCCCTCCGCAGTCTTTCCTACCTGTGGGTATCGGGGAACGGCCTGCCAGTGATTCGCTGGCGTTTGGCGGTCTCGTCTCCCTTCGCAGTCTTTCCTACCTGTGGGTATCGGGGAACGCCCTGCCAGTGATTCGCTGGCGTTTGGCGGTCTCGTCTCCCTCCGCAGTCTTTCCTACCTGTGGGTATCGGGGAGGCGACGCCTGTGACTAACTTTGCCTTCTTTGATTTCGTCTCCCTCCACAGTCTTTCCTACCTGTGGGTATCGGGAAGGCGATCCTGCTGATATTTTGGTTGGCGACGCCTGCGACGTCTCTCGCTGGCGTCGCCTTTTGCGTCCCTCCAAGCGACGCCTCGGGTGTTACCTTTACTTCTACATTGACTTTGATTCTTGCCTTAGTCGACGCCTGATGACAACGAAGAGCTCAAGGTTTTGCCCATGCCATCCACGTGGCGCTTCTTGTATGGCTGATGGGACGTTCCGTCATTCGGCTTGATCCACGTGGCGCTGCTTGTATGTTTGATGGGGCATTCAGTCATTCCATTAAGTTCTGACTCCTGCTGTGCCCCTGACTCACTTTCGACGGCGCATCGTACCACTGGATATTCTGTGGACACGACGTTTTTTGACTTAAACCAGTGGGGCCAACGTCATCCTTTCATCTTCTGCCACGTGTATCAATCGTGCGGTGCATCCATTCGTGTTGTTTTGGCGCTCTAACCGCTTTATTTAACCCTTCAAACTCTGAAACTATCCTCATCATTTTCTCACTCTTCATAACCTACTTGCGTTCTTTCCTCTTGCACCCTTCCTTCTTGCACCCTTTCTTCTCTGACGAAGGGTTGTTCCAGCCTCCGCTCCCTCGCTCAACCCTTGCATTTCTGGCAGTCCTAATCTTGTTAAAGAATGTCTTCTCACGCTGCTTCCTCCAGGGCCCGTCCTAAAGACTTGTACCCTTGGGCCTCGAGTGAACTTCTTGACGAGTATTCATGCTTGCTCTCAACCAGGGCCATACGGGAACACAAAGGGGATTCGTGTTCCTATGACCACCGGGCCTTCGCGAGGAGGCATGATGACGACATCGCTGTGCTCCCTTGCACTCTAGGGGAGCCAGTATGTGGAGACGAACGGGCCAACGGAGGGGTCCCTTTCTTTTACTTTTACCAGGTGGTGTTCAAGACCATCGGAGTGCGCTTACCCTTCTCCCGGTTCGAGAAGGAACTGCTGACGGAGATCAACGTGGCTCCGCCCCAGTTATACCCCAACAGCTGGGCCTTTGTCAAAGCCTTCGACATCCTCTTCGGGTTTCTGGGTTGTGCACCCTCGGTTGACCTCTTTCTTCACTTCTTTGAGGTGAAGAGGCAGAGACACAACCTCTGGGTAACTCTCAGCAATGTACCCGGGAGAGTTCTCTTCACACCCTTCCAAAGCTCGTTCACCGGGTGGAAAGGCCGGTTCTTCAAGATCTGCCGTACTGATCTTGTTCCCGACGCTCTGGATGGGTTTCCGCTGTACTGGGTGAGAGAGGAGAAGGTCCTCAAGGCCAAACCCCTCAAGAAGCTGGCTCCAAGTGATCAAATAGCTTGCCGGATTCTTGCTGAGGCGGGAGGTTTTGACTCTGCCACGGTGATCAGCCTGGAGTTCAACGCTGGGACTCTCGAGAAGTACATATGTAAGACCCACTTCCTTAGAAAACTCGGCCTTTATTGCCTTCTGTACGTGCATGTCTTGCTTCATGGTTTCTCTAACATATCTTCTCCCTTGGTGCAGGTTCGAAGATAAACCAAGAAAAGAGGACACGACTTACTCGAGCTCTGCAGGCTGGGAAAGGGGCTTCGCCTTCCTCCAGTGATAACTCTGATGACCACTGAGGAATGGCTTGTTCGTGTTTTTGCATGATTTGTAGCGTTTGCTCCGTTTGTACTTGTATTGAACATTGCTTGTAACAACAACTTTTCAATATCATATTTAATTTTTTGCAACGCCACTTTACTTTGCATATGCTTCATGCACCGCGCACTTTCCTTTCGTCCTGTTCTTCTAACGTTGTATACCTTCATTTGGGTGACGCCTTCTCAGGGGCGACGCCCCTGTCTAGGTGACGCCTTTTCTCTGGGCGACGCCATGACCTAGGCGACGCCTTCTTTCTTGGCGACGCCATGACATAGGCGGCGCATCACATTACTTCTAACAAGGAAAGATAAAGGCTGAAAACCAAGGCACTTCTTTTTCTCAACTGGTTTTTCCTTTTATTAGGGTGACCTCGTTAAAAAACCCCCGAAAGGGAAAAAGAGCGTCCCCTTCAACTAAATTGTTACATACTGCTTACATAAGTCAACTGAAATAAAATTTTAAGTTGGCTGCATTCCAACTGCGCGGGATAGGGCCTCCATCTAAGGTCTCCAGGTTGTACGAACCATTGCCCTTAGCCTCAGTAACCCTGAAGGGCCCGGTCCACTTGGGAGACAGCTTATTCTCCAACTCGTATGGGTGGGCTTTCCTCATCACTAGGTCGCCCACCTGAAACTGTCGCGGCTTTACCTTAGAGCTATATTGTCGCTCTACTCTTCTCTTCATCGCTTCAGCTTTTATTCTAGCTTCTTCCCTGGCCTCTTCTAACAGATCCAGGTTTACCCGCCTCTCTTCATTGGATTCCTCCACCACAAAGTTTTGAAAACGCGGTGAGCTTTCGTGTATTTCTACTGGAATCATCGCGTCCGACCCGTACACCAAACTGAAGGGCGTCTCCATAGTAGAGGATTGGGGCGTGGTGTGATATGCCCATACAATCCTTGGCACCTCTTCCGCCCACGCCCCTTTGGCTTTCTCTAACCTTCTTTTTAACCCCCTTAGCAGAACTCTGTTTGCCGACTCTACTTGTCCATTGGTCTGGGGGTGTTCAACCGACGCGAACACTTGTTTGATTCCTACTTCAGCACACAGATTTCTCAACTGCTGACTGGCAAACTGGGTCCCGTTGTCAGATATCAGGCGCCTAGGTACGCCAAAGCGACACACAATGTTTCTCCATACGAAATGCTGTACCTTATGCGCCGTGATCTGTGCCATGGGCTCTGCCTCTTTCCATTTAGTGAAGTATTCGATGGCGACGATCAGATACTTCATCTGCCTGATTGCCAGTGGGAAAGGGCCCAGGATGTCAATTCCCCATGTATGGAAAGGCCACGGGCTGTATATGGACCGCAACTCTTCTGGCGGCGCCTTGTGCCAGTCGGCGTGCTTTTGGCATTGCCTACACCGCTGGGCGTGCCGTGCGCAATCCTCTTTCACTGTTGGTCAGAAGAAACCTGCGCGTATTACCTTGGAGGCTAAGGATCTTCCTCCTACATGGCTTCTGCAGATGCCTTCGTGTAGCTCCGCCATTATCCTGGTGCACTCATCGCCACTGACGCATGTTAGGATAGGGTGAGTGAAGCCGTGCCTGAACAGCACCTCATCCACCAAAGTATATCTTGCGGCATTTCTTTTTACCTTTTTACCCTCTTCAGGGTCCACTGGAAGAGCCACATCCGCCAGGTATCGTTTATAGGGCGTCATCCAGGTGTCTCCCTTGGACAAAACACAGACCTGCATCTGCTCTTCCTCAAGCACACCCGCATATATGCTGATGCGGGGCGCCCTCTGCGTATCTTGGGTCAAAGAGGAATGACTCCTCGACCTTCCCCTTGATGTATAAATCTGGAGGACATCCACCCTGTTGTCTTCCACGAATCGACGCGGAGCTTTGAGAGTCTCCTGGATCACTGTCCTCTGTCTACCCCCCTTGCCTGAGCTGGCCAGCTTTGCGAGCAGGTCAGCTCTGGCATTCTGCTCCCTCGGGACGTGTATCAGCTCAAGAGCGTTGAACGCCCCGTTCAATAACTGGACGTATCTCAGATACGCCGCCATCTGTGGGTCTTTCGCCTGGAATTCACCCGACACCTGCCCCGTAATCAATTGAGAGTCGCTCTTTACCAGGAGGTTCTGTGTGCCCATCTCCTTGGCCAAGAGCATTCCTGCTATCAGGGCTTCATATTCTGCCTGATTGTTACTTGCCTTGAAGGTAAAACGCAAGGCCTGCTCGATCAGTATGCCGTCGGGTCCCTCCAACACTATTCCCGCACCGCTCCCTTGTTGGTTTGAAGAGCCATCAACCGAGAGCAGCCACTGCGAACTCGCTTCCACCTCTTGCTCACCTCCGGGCGAAAGTTCTGCTACAAAATCCGCGTACACCTGCCCTTTGATGGATCCTCTAGGCTCGTACTGGATGTCGAACTCTGACAGTTCCACTGCCCAGCGTACCATTCTTCCTGCCACATCAGGTTTCTGCAGCACTTTCTGTATAGGGAGGTTGGTCTCACCACCACCGTAAAGCTGTGGAAGTAATGACGGAGCCTCCTAGCAGAGAACACTACCACCAGCGCCGCCTTCTCTAGTGCTTGGTACCTCGTCTCAGCCCCCTGTAAGGCCTTGCTTACGAAGTAGATGGGCTTCTGACTCTGGTCCTGCTCTTGGACCAACACAGAACTGATGGCTCGCTCCGTTACAGTAAAATACAACCGGAGGGGCACGCCCGTTACCGGCTTGCAGAGGACCGGTGGCGTCGCCAGGTACTCCTTCAGCTTAATGAAAGCCGCTTCGCATTCATCAGTCCATGCAAAGCGACTGTTTCTCTTGAGGCACTGGAAGTACGGGTGCCCCTTTTCTCCTCTGGCGGAAACAAACCTCGAGAGCGCCATCCGCCCTGTCAACTGTTGCACCTCCTTTACCGATGTCGGGCTCCGCATGGCGATAATAGCCGCACATTTGTCGGGGTTCGCCTCTATCCCCCTCTCGGTGAGCAAAAAACCCAAGAACTTACCGGCCTCTACCCCGCAGACACACTTCTCGGGGTTCAACTTGAGGCGGTATTTGGATATTGTGTTGAACAACTCCTCCAGGTCTGCCATGTGCTGCACCCTATTCTACGACGCCACCACCATGTCGTCTACATAAGCGTATACGTTCCTCCCAACCATTGGCGCCAGGACCTTGTCCATTAGCCTCTGGTACGTGGCACCCGCATTTTTCAGCCCGAAGGGCATCACCTTATAGCAGTAACTGCATGTCTCCGTCATGAATGCAGTCTTGCTCTCGTCTCTTGGGTGCATCTTGATTTGGTTGTACCCTGAGAAGGCGTCCAGGAAACTTAACACCTTGCTGCCGGACGCACTGTCTACCAAGGCGTCGATGCTGGGCAACGGATACGAATCCTTTGGGCACGCCTTGTTTAGGTCCGTGAAGTCAACGCACATCCTCCACTTTCCGTTCGCCTTTTTCACCAAGACGACGTTGGCGAGCCACTCAAGGTACTGAATCTCCCTAATGTGGCCGGCGCTCAGCAGCTTCTGCGTTTCATCTTTCACCACCTGTTGTCGTTCCTCATTGAACTTTCTCCTTCTCTGACGCACGGGGCGGACCGTGGCGTCCATGCTGAGGTGGTGACACAGGAAATCGGGGTCGATGCCTGGCATATCCGAGGCGGACCATGCGAAGGCATCCAGGTGGCGTGAAATCACTTCTGCCACCCCTTCCTGTTCTTCTGGGCTTAGCGAACTTCCTAACTTGAAAGTTTTGCCGCCAATCTCCCTTTCTATGGCGTTAGCTGCAGGTTGCTCCCTGCTATCATCTTCGACGGGCGCCGCGTCGTCAGGGCCTTCCTCCATTGGCACATCTGCTTCGGGCATCGCCCTCTCCGCTATGGCCTCTTTAGGCATCAACCCAGCGGGCGTCGCCTCAATCATCGTCGCGTCCGCGCTCGGCGGACGTTCATACACCATGAATACGCCTCTCTTCGTTTTCAGGCTGTTTTCATAGCATTTCCTCGCCTCCTCCTGGTCTGACCTGATGACTATCACCTGGCCACTGAGGTCCGGCAGCTTCATCTTCATGTGATGGGTGGAGGACACCGCGCTCAGACGGTTTAACGCTGGTTTGCCCAGCAAAATATTGTAGGCAGAATTAGCGTTCACGACGAGGTACCGGATGCTCTCGGTGCGGGAGGCCTCTCCGTCTGTGAACGTAGTCCTCAACTCCAGGTACCCCCGGACTTCGACCTGGTTATCCCCGAACCCATACAAGCACCCAGTATAGGGACTCAACATATCAGGGGACAGCCGTAACTTATTAAAGGTCGACAGAAACATGACGTCTGCCGAGCTTCCTTGATCAACGAGCACTCTGTGGACCTTCCTTCTAGCTGTGACGACTGAGATGACAACGGGGTCGTTGTCATGGGGTACCACATCTCGGAGGTCTCTTCTTGTGAACACAATATCTGACTCCTCTCCTCGATTGAATTCACCCCCCTCGCATATTTCTTCCGCTGGGAGGCGGTGGGTCCTCCGCCGGAAAAACCTCCAGCAATGGTGTGGACCTCGCCAAGCACAGGCATCTCGTGTGCTGGCTCATTTGCCGGCGGCGGCAAGGTGGCGGTCGTTGTGGGATCTGCGACATAGTCCTTCAAAAACCCAGTCCTCACCAGCTCATCCAGCTGGTAGCCCAACGACAGGCAATTATCGGGCGTGAGGGCACGGTGCTGGTGCGCTTCACACATACCTCCCCTTCCGAAGCAATATGCTCTACCGCCCTACGCCGTAATTCAGCGAAAGTCCTAGGGCGATTACGGATAATGGATTCTCCGAAGGGGCCGGGGCACACACCTTTCACAAATGCGTACACGATCATAGGCTCCTCTGTTGTGCCAACCTTCACGACCTGGGCCCCGAAGCGATTGATATACTCCTTCAGGGTCTCCCCCTGATACTGCTTCACGTCGAACAGGTCGTAGGAGACCGGCGGCGGGGCCTTGTTGGCTAAGTACTGTTCTCGGAACAATCGCGACAATTGGCGGAAAGATGTGATATGACCTTCTGGGAGGCTAATGAACCAGTCCATAGCCATCCCGGTCAGGGTGCTCATGAAGAGCTTGCACTTGGCAGCATCAGAACCGCCTATCAGGACCATCTGCGTGTGAAATGCAGCCAGGTGCGTCTCTGGGTCCCGCGAACGTGTTCGGGATCGCTGCGTCTAGGATCTCCTGTGAGAAAGGAGTGGAAAACTCCCTTGGTGGGGAATGGTTCTCCATCTTGTCATGCCCAGGCCGCCTCCTATCGTTTCTCAGGCCCTGGCGCAACTCCTCATTCACACGGTGGAGCTCTTCGTTCCGCTCATGCGAGGCGTCAAGGTCTGCCTGCATGCGTTTCTGCTCCATTTTCGAATCCGCCATGTCCTGCTGCAGCCCCCTCATTATTTCCAGGACCTGCTGCATGGATAAGTCTGCTGGGGCTGCGCGTGCTGCTCTTCGTTTGGTGGGGGCCATTGTCACTCCAACCTCCTTCAGCGCTACTGTAACCTGGTAGATTTTCTCGAACTTGTGATGGGACTGATGTTTTATATCGGCCCCATGGTGGGCGCCAAATGTTCCGTCCGGTTGACCGGGACGTCTTCGTGCGCGACCTCAACCGTAAGCTAGGGACTCCTTCCCACTGGTTGCCTGCGGATTCCTGCAGAAAAGAGGACAAAAGGGCGCCCTAGCGGCCTTGTGCACTCCGACGCTCAAGTCAGCCAGCAAGAAACACCAAAAACTGTCCACCTACGTGTCTGAGCGCCGCGTATAGCACTCTGAAGGTGGTAAAAGAACTGTGTATATCTGTGTGTTGTCTCCTTCGGGCAAAAATATTCCCCAGTCACTTGTACGTAACCTTCAAGCACGAGCAAGCAACTAGGGAGTTCTCTGGTAAATTTGCCGAAAGTTCCCACCCTTTTTCCAACATTCTCCGCGCTATTTAAACCACCCAAGCATTTAAAGCGCCTTAAAGCGCTTTTAATTACAAACGTAACGCACTCATTAAAGCGTTTAATTAGAGAACGTAGCGCATTTAAGACGTTGAAACGCTTGGGAGTCATTATAGTACCTGAATGCTCGAAAGGGAAACTGTATTGAATGACTTTTAATTACCTGGCACCTGACTAAAGGGTGTTTCCATTCTGGCATGGCTGTCGTACACGTGGAGGGTCTCACGACGCCATGACCCCATCTGGGGGTGCTTCTGCCCACCTGGGGACGTTTCTACGTGTGAGTCCTCCTACTGAGAGTGCTACTGCGCTAGGGGTGACTTTTTGGGTGCCAACTCATGCCCCCAAGTATCTAGTCACTTACTTTGAGAGCGTATCTGCCTTCCTTTTGTACCCTGCACCCGGTTGCCCTGGGCGTGACTTTCCTCTTGAGTCGTATCTGCCCCACGGGCGTCTCTGGGGCGGCAGGAGCACTTCACGAGTCAGGCTGCCCTTCACTGGTACTATTACTATGGCCTTGAAGCCACCTTTTCCTTCTCTTTATCGCTGCCCCGTGCTATTGGGACCTAAGGCCTTCCCACGGCGTCGCTCCCTCCATGGTCTTTCCTACCCATGGGTATCGGGGAACCACGCTGTGATTGCCTTGTTTTTACACTGTTTGATCTGGCGACGCCCTGGTTGGGCGACGCCTGCACCTAGGCGACGCCTTGCCTTGGCGACGCTTCCTCTTGGCGATGCTGGCACTTGGTGTCTCTCCACCTAGGCGACGCCTTGTGTTGACTTTGACTCTCCAGCCGTTGACTTTGACCTTGACTTAGTCAACACCTGGATACGGGACGGTACAAACCTTGAAGATGAAACATCTGAGTTGGTCAAGTCAACTCAAGAGTTGAACAATGGATCACTCAGCAAAATGGGTTTTACCAAAGTAGGTGGCAAATGGATTAGCAAGGATGGTGACCTTGGTGCCTCATCTAGTGGTGTTGCTGATCTTGAACAAGATGAGCCTACTGATATGGATGTTCAACATGAAGAATCACCTGAAGATTATCAAGATATTGGACCAAGTGCTGGTGCTGGAAATCAAGAAGAAAGGATGCAAACCATGTCTCCTTTTGAAAGACTAATGGTAAATAGGCTTGATAGCTTTGCGGAGAATCAAAGAAATCTTCATGATCTCTGTGTAAGCAATTTCCAGAGGTTTGACAACAGGTTTGACAACATGGATGCACACTTCATGATCTAGATGAACAGATCGAAGCTATCCAGAACCAAATCTTTGATCTTCAGTTTGCTGATGATGATAAATGAAGAAAAACAACCGGTTGATGTATCGGAACAACCGATTGTTTTTAGTGGTTATATCTGGTTTTTAAAATTCTCTTTCTTTCTGTTGTTGCTGCTTTAATTCTGATGTAATCAAAACAATATCTTGTTTTATCTTTTCTCTTTGTCTATTTGTGAAGACAAATAGGGGGAGATATATATGCTGTGTTTAAATTTCTGTTTTTAGTTGTTAAAACAGTTTGGATGAGTAAAACCTTATAGGTTTTTGCTCTTATATTTGTTTTTGATATTTTGCTCTGAACTTTAATTCTTATATCTGTGCTAACCAAATATCAGAAGTTCTATGCTTTGTTCAAAACTGTATCTTGCAGGAACTGCTTCAGATTCAATCAGGCACAACACAAGCATCAGGGATTTGTCTTCATCAAATAGGGGGAGATTGTTGAACCAAGTGGTGTCCAAGCTTTGAAGAATCCAAACCCTTTGAAGGATGTTGAAGCCTTGGCTGTGCTTGTTGTTGCTGTGCTGTTTTAGTTTAGTTATGGGGTAGTTTGAGTGTTGTAATCCACCCCTTAATTAAATCAAAAGCATAGGCATTCTAAAATTTTGTGAAAGAGAAATGTTTTTCAAACTAAGTTAAAACAACCGATTGTTTTTGTCGAAACAACCGATTGTTTATACTTAGATGTTTTGAGAAAAGATTGAAAACTGTTTTTCAAATGGTTGAACTGTTAGAAACAAAACAACCGATTGATTCGAGGAAACAACCGATTGTTTGTTTTGGTACCATAACAAAAAAAACTATTATATCTTTGACTGAGCTTTAAATGATTTAACTGCTTACGCTCCAGTATTTAAAAGCTTTGACCAATCATTAAATGCAAGAAAATATTTTGTTAAGATTTGATAACAAACAACATCTTCGAATATATTCAGAAAAAAAGATTTGTGAAAATAAGTTTTTGAATAAGAGTTTTTCAAAGAGTTGAGATTGCTTAGAGTTTGTGATTGATCAAAGATTATGGAATAGGATAATGCTTGTATTAATTTCAGATTATCTTCTATAACAAGTGTTTCTGTGTTTGCTGAGATTGGTTGTGTGTTCTTGAGGGGATCAAGATCAACAATCTTAGTGTTGGTGTGTTGGCCAAGAAGAGTGTGTGTCTTGAGGTGTTCAAGGTCACTTTCTTGGTTGTGGTGTAAGTGATCAAGGTGTGATTGCTTAGTGGATTTCCTCAGAGGTTTTCTGAGAAGACTGGATGTAGCTCTGGATTTGGAGTGAACCAGTATAAACATATGTGTGCAATCTCTCTATCCCTAACTCTTGAAATTCTGTTTTGTTTGTTGTTTGTTGGTATAAACAATCGATTGTTTATGTGAAACAACCGATTGTTTTTCTGGTACTGTTGTTTTTTATTGCTGTTTTGGGAAACTAAATTTCTTATCAATTGTTTCTTGAGATAATTTTATTCTTGTTTTAAAAGTTTGCGAAAACCCCTTTTAAACAATTCACCCCCCTTCTAGTTTAAAGCCATCCATTCTAACATTGTGTACCGTACTGTCCTCGGGCGTTGACCAAAGTCAACATGGTGGGACCCCGAGTGAGGGATCTACTAGAAAGTATTGCAGGGCAGGAAGGAGTTTCTTTAAGGTCCACGGCCTCGGGCGTTGAACGGCCTCGGGCGTTGAACGGCCTCGGGCATTGATCGGCCTCGCGCGTCGCCCAGGCTCAGCATAATAAAGGCATTTGGGAAGCTTGGCAGGCCATGGAAGTGTCCTCTCGTGATACCCACGGGTAGGGATAATCGTCGAGGAGACGACACAGTAGGAGGCGGCATAGTAGAGGGCGGCACAGTAGGGGCGTGGAGTCCTCGGGCCTCGGCACCCCAGAGAGTAATAATAGATAAAGAAAGGTGGTTTTCAAGCGACACCCCCAGTACCAGAAGGGAGAGACCCAACTCACGAGGGATCTGTGCATAAGGTGTAGGGACGCGGCAGTACAAACCACCGTTGGAAAGCCACTAGGACAGAGACGACCCATGAGAGGGTCACGTCCCAGAAGGTGATCTGCATGCATGGCACGTGAGGAAGGCAGGGAACTCCAGTGCGAATGACTTAGAGAATGGGCACATGAGTTGGCACCCATGCAGTCACCCCCGCACGAGTTGCACTTTGACAGGGCAACCTTACACACTGAGAGGGCCCATAGATTGGGAACACTGCTGGTAAGGAGCACCCACAGAATGTGCAAGTCTCAGACTGACACGTGGACAGAAACACTAGGAAGGTATATAAGGTTTTACGATAAACAGAATAAGTTACGTTTTGTACACATTCTAAGACATTGGAGTAGAAGCTAGCATTTCTGTTACGATTCAGTTACGCATTTCTCTAAACATTGACCTTACGGTGTTCTGGGACGAGAAGTGTTTGGTGTTTCCTGTCCAATAGATGACTTGACCGTCGGAGTGCAAATGACTGCGAGGGTGCCATTTGTCTCTCTGTTTCAGGTGTTCACGGCGAAGGAAGGAGAACGTTGGAACAGAAGCAAAGGGGTTCTTGAAGCGCAGTTCGTAGAGACGCACGAAGCTGTGTGAGTCAATCGGCGGGAACAATACTGATGGTATCATAAGTGTTGTTGGTAGTAATTGTATCGACCAGTCCTCGGTCGTCGTTTGACCACTAGTAATGATGGGGCCGCAAAAGGTGGGTCCCACGAGCAACATGGGTTAGTGTCTCGCGAGGCACGTACGCCAAGGTACCGAAGAGTGGTCAGCCATCGATCACCAGGATGTGTCGATGTGTCATAGGCAGTGTAGAGAGGTTGGACATCGGTGACTCGAACAGCAGAGCTGGGCCACGAGAGGTGGATCCAAGACCACACACCAGTTATCAGTTAGGGAGAAGCCTAGGTCACGAGAGTCCATGCGTGTGGTGTGGATGACACGTTCAGGCGTAACACAAGTAAAGAGCCACTGGAAAAGATACGACCTGGGAAGGTCACGTTCTAGGGGTGAGCTGCATGCATTGCACGTGAACGGCTAGGGCGCTCTCAAGACGGGTGATCCTAGAGATAAGGTTCAGGAGTTGGCACCCAAGTGGTCATCCCTTCAGAGCTTGCACTCCAGTTACGGAGCCCTACGCGCTAGGTTGCCCTAACAGTGGGTAATAGTGGCGCTAGGGCCCACCCCCAGAAAGTCTATTTTGGGTAGTGGAAACAGTATAAACCCTGGACTATATAAAGGGAAGTAACACACCTAGTAAGGTACGCTATTCATTTGCGCCGCTTCACAGACACAGTTTACAAAGAGCTTTTACGCTTAACAGTTTTGGTGTTTCCTAGCCCTAAGATTGACTTGAGCATCAGAGCGCAAACAGCCTCTAGGGCACCCCCTGTCTTTGTAATATCAGGTGTTTGATCGAAAGAAAGGCACGAACGAAGGCACAGAGAATCGGGCGTGGAAGTATCGTGAGACGTACGAAGGCCCTCGAGTCAATCGGCAGGAGTGTTAATAATACTGATGGTACCATCAATGTTGTTGGTAGTAATAATACTAATTGTACCATCATTGTTTTTCGTAGTAATAATACTGATGGTACCATCAGTGTGGTTGGTAGTAATAATACTGATGGTAACATCAGTGTTGTTCGTAGTAATATTACTGATGTTACCATCAGTTTTGTTGGTAGTAATAATACTGATGGTAACATCAGTGTTGTTGGTAGTAATATTACTGATGTTACCATCAGTTTTGTTGGTAGTAATAATACTGATTGTACAATCATTGTTGTTCGTAGTAATATTACTGATGTTACCATCAGTTTTGTTGGTAGTAATAATACTGATGGTAACATCAGTGTTGTTGGTAGTAATATTACTGATGTTACCATCAGTTTTGTTGGTAGTAATAATACTGATTGTACAATCATTGTTGTTGGTAGTAATAATACTGATGGTACCATCATTGTTTTTTCTAGTAATAATATTGATGGTACCATTAGTGTTGTTGGTAGTAATAATAGTTATGGTACCATCAGTTGTGTTGGTAGTAATAATACAGAGTGTACCATCAGTGTTCTTGGTAGTATCAATATTTATGGTACCATAAGTGTGGTTGAGAGTAATAATACTGATGGTACAATTAGTGTTGTTGGTATTAATAATACTGATGGTACCATCAGTGTTGTTGGTAGTAATAATACTGATGGTACCATTAGTGTAATAGGTAGTAATAATGCTAGTGGTACCATCAGTGTTGTTGGTAGTAATAATACTGATGGTACCATCAGTATTGTTGGTAGTAATGATACTGTTCCTGCTGGTTGACTGAGAAAGTCTTCGCGCGTGGCTCTTACTTGAACTTGAGGACTCCTTCGTCATCAACTCAGATCTCCGCCTTGCGCTGTGGTGAGAACCTGAAATGAAACGAGCAAAGGGCGCCCTCACGGTCGTTTGCACTTCGACGATCAAGTCAACGAAGCAAGAAACATCAAAACCTCCGTATCGGAGATGTAACTGAATCGTAACTAACTCTGAATTCTCTCTCTCTGAGTGAGTGTGTAACTGGTAAAACGTGCAACTGATAGAACGTCCCTTAGTAAACTTTTCAGAGAAGCTTATATACCTTGATGTTTCAGTGCTTACCACCACGTGTCTTTTTGACTTAACCGCCATTCCACGTGGAAAGCCTTGCCACGTTGTAACCCAACTTAGGGAAACTCCCACGTGTAAGTCTTTCCTTCTCTGAAGTGGACCTGGCGCGAGGGTTGACTAACTGGGTGCCAACTCATGCGTCCCAGCTTCTAGTCACTCACTCTGGGAGTGTATCTGCCTTCCTTTCGTACCATGCACATGGTTCGCCCCTGGGTGTGGCCCTCTCCTGGGTCGTATCTGTCCCAGGGATTCTCCAGTGGTGGTGTGGGTACTTCACGAGGCGGGCTACCCCCCTACTCATACTGGGATACTGGGACTATGGCCTTGAAGCCACCTTTCTCTTCTCTTCATTACAGTTCTGAGGTACCGGGGCCCGAGGCCTCCTCGCCCGTACCGTTGCCTCTTAGCGTGTCATCCCCTCCACGGTCTTTCCTACCCGTGGGTATCGGGGGATGACAACATCGACACATGAGTCTATCAACGCCTATTATGGTGACGCCTCGTCTAGGTCATGCCTACACCTGGCGACGCCCAAACTGGTCAACCTGTTGACTTTCTCCCCTGGGCCCCTGGCGGGTCCCACCACGTGTTTGACTTTGACTTTGACTTTGACTTTGGTCAATGATCGGGGATGGGACGGTACACAAGCCCCCCAGTCTTAAGCTGACACTTGTTTCAGCAAAAAGACTAAGGTCTCGCCCTACCATCCAAGTGGCATTCCTGATGACGTGACATTCTCTGAACAGCTGACGTGACATTCGCTACGCTGAGGACGTGACACTGTAAGTTATGCTCTAATCTCACGACACGTGGCCCGATTGCACGGCCATAACTTAACGCCTCTCGCGCTCCTCAAGTTAACGTTATACATTTTGAAAACGCGCGCTTCAAATTACTGTTTCATTCGCTCTTCGCATTCCCTCTACTGTTCATCTTCTCAAACTATCTCTGCCATCTTTGCTCTCTTCATCCCACCTCCAACCTCCACCAAACCGGATACTCAAAGGTATAATTTTTCTCCTTCGATGGCTCTTCCCTTTAACTTTTGCACTGATATAACTGCATAGGTCATTTTATTTCCTTTGCATTTGCGTTCTTCTTCCCCATTTCTCTGTTTCTCCGTTTCTGAACTTCTCGCGTGGGTAGGGGTTTTCTTAGGGTTTCTTTCCCCTTTACGCCTTAACCCCATTCGCTGAACCTTTCTTCTTCTTCATTCTTCAGCTTTCTCAATGGCACGTACTAAAACGACGGCCAACTCTCCACCCCCAAAGGACAACTATAGGGCCCTTTACCCCTGGGCTCTTGACGAGCTGCTCACCGAGTGCTCTAGCCTGACCACCATGAAGGCTTGGAGGGATCACATCGAAGGATCAGGGGTCTATTAGCATCGTGCCTTTGCTAGGAGCCACGGTGAAGATATAGTTGTGCTTCCCTGTACTCCAGGCGAGCCTATCTGTGGGGATGAGAGGGCCAACAATGGAGTTCCCTTCTTCTACTTTTACCAGACCGTATTCAATCGCATTGGGATGCGCTTGCCCTTTTCGGGGTTCAAACGAGAACTGCTCACGGAGGTCAACGTCGCCCCAGCCCACCTACACCCCAACAGTTGGGCTTTCGTCAAGGCGTTCGGCATCTTGTGCGGGTACTTTGGCCAGCCACCCTCGGTCCATATCTTCCTCCATTTCTTTAAGGTGAAGAAATAGGGGAAAAGCTTGTGAGTGAGCCTGAGCAGCATCGCTGGGAGGGTCATCCTCTCCCTTTTCCAGCAATCATACAAAGGCTGGAAAGGGAAGTTCTTCAAGGTGTGTTGCTTCGATTATGACCACGCGGCCTTGGACGGCTTTCCCCTATACTGGGTGGAGGAGGTCAACCTGACGAAACCCAAATCCTTGGACGAGCTACCCTCAACTGACCGAGAGGTTTGCCAAATCCTGGCCAGTGTGGGGGTTCTTGACACCTCTATACTGATAAGCCGCGAGTATGATGCTGAGGCTCTTGCTAAATACATAAGTATGAGAGTCACCCCTTATAACCTCCTATTATCTGCTTCTGCTTGTTTTTTTCTTGGTGTATGATTTATCTGCTCTTCTTGTGTATTAGCTTAGCTTGTGCCTAACCTCTGCTGTGTTTATCTTCTTGGTGCAGATTCAAAGATGGACAAGCAAAGAAGGTTGAAACTCTCCCAGATTTTGAAGTCCAAAGGCGAGGCTTCGACAAAAGAGGTTGGGGATTCCATACCTCCAACCTCTGAAACTGCTCCTCCTTCCCTTAACCTTCGCCCCCCACCTACCTACGACAACATCCCCTCCAGCCCTTCCTTCTCCACACCATCCCCCAAGCTCACCATCTCCAATAGCAGCCATGCCTCTTGCCCTGGCTGAAACCACCGTCGCACCAGCCCCCCCTGATAAAGGCAAAGGGGTGGTGGTGGTGCCTTCTGAAGACGAGGAAGACTCTACTGAAGGGCAAGTCTTCAAAAGAAGAAGGACTACCCGAGCGGCACCTCAGGTTGCTACCTCCACCACTTCCTCCTCCCACGGGGCTGAGTCTCTTAGGGAGAACCATCCAAGTGCCACCTCACCCCCACAACCAACGGCCTTGGAGGGTGTGGTTGAGATTGTGCCGCTCAACCTGCACCTGCACCAGAGCTCCCCCTACCGATCCAAGAAACAATTAGGGGCTACCTGGAGAAGATGTCTTCAAGCAGCCAAGCTGGAGGGCCCAAGAAGGAGGGCATGAACTACTACATGGGCGCCTTCATTGCTTGTGCCAATACTTGGCGTGCTCAAGCCAAAACCAGGGCGGTCGAAGCTTCTGCTCTTCAAACTTTGGAGAAAGGGAACGCCTCATTGAAAGGGGAGAAAGAGAGCTTGGCCCGCCGCTGGGAGCGTCAAGAGGAGGCCTACAAGGTCTCCTTGAAGGTGGCTCAAAAGTCCAAGGAGGAGGCCAGCAAGCGACTACATGAGGCGGGGCAGGCTCATGCTGAGCTCCTTAACCAAGTCGTGCCCCTCTGAGTGAAAATCGTGGAGCTCGAGGACGCAGCAAAGGCTTCTGAGGTGCAGCAGAAGAAGCTTGAGGACCACTGCATTGACCAGAAGCTGAAGTTGGGAAAAGCTGAGGCAACACTCGAGGCCAAAACTAATGATTGCGCCATGCTTACCAACGAAAACGCAACTTTGCAGGCCAAGGTTCAAGAGCTGATTTCTGCTTTAGCGGCCAAAGAGCAAGAGATGGCTTCTCAAGATGAGAGCTTCAAAGCCACAGAGGAAAAGCTGAGCGAAGAGGCTGCGACGGGGTTTGCTGATGGGTTTGCGGAGGCCCTTGTTCAAGCGGCTTGCGCGAATCCTGGCATCGAAGTTTCAGAGTGCAGCCCCTTCAACGAAGTGGTCGATGGCAAACTTGTGCCTTTGGAGGCTTCTGAAAATTAGCTTTTCCTCTGTAACACCTTGTAGGCTTGCACCAAATTGCTCTTTTTGTAATTGCTATGAACATCTTTGTACCCCATATTCCTTAATATAACTAATATTTGGTTTCATCTGTTGTGAACTCTTTTTTCTGCACACTTTGTATATATTTGATTGCTCTGGCCTCATCCTCTTCGTGCATTCCTTCCTGCCTTTACTGTCTTTGATAACTTGCGCTCTTTATGCTTCTTCTCCTCACTCTTCGAATTTCTCTTGCCTTTTTAACTTGCGAAAATTTTTAACTTGCTCTTTTGCTTACTTTTCTTGCGTCCCAGGGCGCTTACTGCCAAAGGTATTGCTAGCTTTTGTCATCGCTTAAGATGAAAAGAGGTCTCCTCTCTTCTATGACCTCGACATCGCTCAAGGGCGAGGGAAGACTTTATCTCTTCAAAGGCCTCGACACCGCTCAAGGGCGAGGAGGGCTTTATCTCTTCTTTTGTGCCTCGACATCGCTCGAGGGCGAGGCGGGCTTATCTTATCTGTACTGGGTGTCCACGCTCGAGGAGAGACACGCTGAACGCGAGGTCATATCGTCCTCAGCGTGTCTAAACACTTGGGACAAAGTCACGCTTTGGTGCCCACGCCCGTGGAGAGGCCTATTACAGCAGCGCAGTATCGTCCACAGGGTGTCTAAACACCAAGGCGCCTTAGCCCTTATCTCTGCGCGCTTGGTGCCCACGCCTGAGGAGAGGCCTACCCGGAGGTAGTGCCGTTTCGTCCTCAGGGTGTCTGAAAACACCAAGGCGATCAGTGTTCTTGGTGCCCACGCCCAGGGAGAGGCGTGTGGGAAACATCGTCGTATCGTCCCTGGTGTGTCTAAACACCATGATGACCAGGGATTTTGGTGATTACGCCTAAGGAGAAGGTTTTCCGAAGGATGGCGCTTCTCCTTAACTGCGTGTATCTGCACCAAGTGACCTGGTTCTCCACTGCTCCGAAACTTCTTACTATCTGATGCCCACGCTCGAAGGAAGCGCCCCCCGCCACTTCCTTGCGAGGTGTCTAAACATCAGACACCGGGGCTAGCTGTTCTCACCTGAGGAGGGGGCGTCCCGAAGGAATCCCTTAACCCCTGCTCAGGGACTAGACGCCCGGATTTTAACTTATACTATGCGTACCTTTCAACTCGACGCCCACGCCTGAGAATGTGCTCCCGTCACTTGCTTTGGGGTGGAGACTCGTTCAAATTGGTTCGCACACTCGATGCCCGCTCCCTTAGCTGGCGATGCCTACGCTTGGCGAGGCCTTCACATGGCGTCGCCTACCCCTGGCGACGCCTTGAGCCTTTGTTTTTGTTTCTTAATCTTCGCTTTTACTTTGTGAGAGAAGGAAAAACTGAGACAAAGTTTTCTTAAATCTCTTTTTACTTGGGTGACCTCATTAAAAAAGCCCCGTAAGGGAAAAAGAGTGTCCCATTTTAGAATGTGTACTACATAATGTTTTTAGCTGAAATAAAACTTCAAATTGGCTGTGTTCCAGCTACGTGGGATGGGGCCTCCTTTCAGAGTCTCAAACTTGTACGAGCCATTCCCCTTGGCTTCGGTTACTCTGAAGCGCCCGGTCCACTTGGGAGACAACTTGTTCTCCAACTCATAAGGATGAGCCTTCCGCATGACCAGGCCAGCTACTTGGAATTGTCGCGGCTTCACCTTAGAGCTGTACTGGTGCTCCACTCTTCTCTTCACTGCCTCAGCCTTTATCCTCGCCTCTTCTCTGGCCTTGTCCAACAGGTCCAGATTCACCTTTATTTCCTCGTTGGACTCCTCTGCCACAAAGCTCAGAAAGCGTGGTGAGCTCTCGTGAATCTCTACTGGAATCATGGCGTGTAACCCATATACTAAGCTGAACGGCGTCTCCATGGTGGAAGATTGAGGCGTGGTGTGTTAAGCCCACACGATCCTTGGTACTTCCTCTGCCCACGCCCCTTTAGCTTTCTCCAGTCTTCGCTTCAACCCCCTCAGCAAAATTCTATTTGCGAACTCTACCTGCCCATTCGTCTGGGGGTGTTCGACTGATGCGAACACTTGCTTGATTCCTACCTCTGCGCACAGCTTCCCCAACTGTTGGCTCGCGAACAGGGTGCCATTATCTGAGATGAGATGCCTCGGCACCCCAAAATGATACACAATGTTCTTCCAAACAAAGTGTTGTACCTTGTGCGCAGTGATCTGGGCTACTGGTTCTACCTCTATCCACTTCGTGAAGTACTCGATGGCGACTATCAAGTACTTCATCTGCCTTATCGCCAAAGGGAAAGGCCCCAGAATGTCGATCCCCCATGTGTGGAAAGGCCACGGGCTGTAAATCGACCTCAGCTCTTCTGGAGGCGCCTTGTGCCAATCAGCATGCATCTGACACTTCTTGCACCGCTGGGCGTCTCTCACACAGTCTTCTCTCACTGATGCCCAATAAAACCCTTTGTGAATCACCTTAAAAGCTAGTGATCTTCCCCCTACGTGGCTTCCACAAATCCCCTCGTGAAGCTCTGACATGATCCTCGTACACTCATCGCCACTCACACACGTTAGAATTGGGTGCGTGAACCCATACCTAAACAGCACTCCATCTACGAGAGTATACCTAGCAGAGTTCTTCTTTATCCTCATTCCCTCTCCAGGCTCTGCTTGGAGAATCCCATCTGCAATGTATCGCTTATAAGGCGTCATCCACGTGTCGCCTCCTCCCAAGGCACATACTTGCACACACTTCTCTCCCTCGGGTGAGGCCACATAGGTGTTTATGCGGGGTGTCCTTGCCGTATCTTGAATCAAAGAGCGATGGCTCCTTGGCTTTCCTCTCGCCGTGCTGATGTGAAGAACATCCACCCTATTGTCTGCCATAAACTTTCACAGCGTTTTGAGCGTCTCTTGGATGACTGTCCTCTACCTTCCCCCCTTGCCTGAGCTGGCCAGTTTGGCGAGCAGGTCAACTCTGGCATTTTGCTCCCTTGGGACATGCACCAGCTCAAAAGCGGCGAAGGCTCCCTTCAACACCTCGACGTACCTCAGGTACGCAGCCATCTGTGGATCCTTTGCTTGGTACTCCCCTGTTACTTGCCTTGTGACCAACTGGGAATCACTCTTTGCCAAGAGGCTCTGCGCGCCTATCTCCCTGGCCAAGAGCATTCCAGCAATTAGTGGCTCGTACTCAGCTTGGTTATGGCTTGCCTTGAAGGTGAAGCGTAGGGGTTGCTCGATCAACACCACGTTGGGCCCCTCCAAGACTATTCCCGCGCCACTCCCCTGTTGATTGGAGGACCCATCAACTGAGAGCATCCACTGTGATCCTAACTCCACCTCTTGGGGGGCCCCTCGTGGTGAAAGCTCTGCGACAAAATCGGCGTAAACTTGCCCTTTGATGGATCCCCTGGGCTCGTACTGGATATCAAACTTTGACAGCTCCACTGCCCAGCGAACCATCCTCCCAAAGACATATGGCTTCTGCAGTACCTTCTGAATGGGGAGGTCCTTCATCACCACCACTGTGAAACTATGGAAATAGTGGCGGAGCCTCCTAGCCGAGAACACCACTGCCAACGCCGCCTTCTCCAACGACTAGTACCTTGACTCTGGGCCTTGCAAAGCCTTGCTTACAAAATAGATGGGCCTCTGCACTTGATCCTGCTCCTGGACCAGCACAGAGCTGATAGCCCATTCAGTCACGGCGAAGTACAAGCGAAGGGGGACGCCTGCCCGTGGCTTGCACAGCACCGGAGGCATTGCCAAGTACTCCTTCAGCTTGAGGAATGCTGCTTCGCACTCATCCGTCCATGCAAAACGGCTATTACTCTTGAGGCACTGAAAGTAGGGGTGGCCCTTCTCACCACCAGCAGACACAAACCTCGACAAAGCTGCCATCCGCCTGGTCAGCTGCTGCACTTCTTTTACTGAGGTTGGGCTCCTCATGGCAATGATGGTTGCACACTTATCAGGGTTCGCCTCTATTCCCCTCTCAGTGAGCATAAAGCCCAAGAACTTACCCGCCTCAACCCTGAAGACGAACTTCTCGGGGTTCAGCTTGAGGCGATACTTCGATATGGTGGCAAACAGCTCTTCCAGATCCGCTGTGTGCCGCCCTCTCTCATGTGAGGTCACCACCATGTCATCTACGTAGGCTTGCACATTTCTTCCCAGCATGGGTGCAAGGACCTTATCCATAAGCCTTTGGTAGGTGGCGCCCGCGTTCTTCAGCCCAAACGACATCACCTTATAGCAATAACTGCATGTCTCTGTCATGAACGCCGTCTTGCACTCATCCCTTGGTTGCATTTTTATCTGATTGTACCCTGAAAATGCGTCTAAGAAGCTCAGCATCTTGCACCCTGAAGCGCTATCTACCAATGTGTCGATGCTGGGTAGGGGGTACGAATCTTTAGGGCACGCCTTGTTTAAGTCCTTGAAGTCGACACACATTCGCCATTTTTCGTTCGCCTTCTTCACCAAGACGACGTTGGCCAGCCACTCAGGGTATTGGATCTCCCTGATGTGCCCGACACTTAGCAATTTCTTCGTCTCCTCCTGCACGATGAGGCGTCTCTCCTCGTTGAACTTCCTCCTCCTCTGCCTTACAGGGCAAACTTTGGGATCCATGGTGAGGTGGTGGCATAGGAAGTCTGGGTCGATGCCTGGCATGTCCGAGGCGGACCATGCGAACGCATCTAGGTGGCGCGAGATCACCGCCGCCACTTCGTTCTGTTCTTCCTGGCTCAGCAAACGCCCCAACCTAAACACCTTGCCATCTATCTTCCTTTCCACCACGTTGTCTACTGGTTGGGGTCGCCTGTCACGCACACTCTCCGCACGAGACTTGCTTCTGCTTCCTTCTCTTATAGGCGTCGCCCCATCAGGTGCTTCAGGCGTCGCCTCCTCTAACACTTCTTGCATGGGCGAGGCCCCCTCGGATACTTCTTCCATGGGCGTCGCCTCCCCATGTGCTTCTTCTCAGGGCGCATCTTCCTTGGGCATCGCCTCCGCGTGTGAGGCCTCGACCGGGTAGACTCCGCGGGCTCTACCTCCATCGGCGTATCCGACACGGGTGGGCGCTCCATCACCATGACCACACCCCTCTTCGTTTTCAAGCTATTTTCATAGCATTTTCGAGCCTCTTCTTTATCAGATTTGATCACGATCACCTTGCCACTAAGATCAGGCAGCTTCATCTTCATGTGGCGCGTGGAGGCCACTGCTCTTAGCCTATTCAGCGCTGGCCTACCCAACAGAATATTGTAAACTGAATTGGCATTGACTACCAAATACCGAATGCTCTCTGTACGGGACGCCGCTCCATCTGTGGACGTCGTCCTCAGCTCCAAGTAACCTCGTACTTCCACTTGGTCCCCTGCAAACCCATACAAGCATCCAGTGTAGGGCCTCAGCAGGTCAGGGGACAACTGAAGCTTGTTGAAGGTCGACCAGAACATGACATCTGTAGAACTGCCCTGGTCGACGAGAACTCTATGCACCTTTCTCCCAGCTGTGACAACCGAAATGACCACGGGGTCATTGTCCTGGGGGACGACATCACGTAAATCAGCTTTCGTGAACACCAGATCTGTCTCCCATGGGTCGTCTAAACCCTCTCCAACAACTGAATTCACTGTCCTCACATACCTCTTGCGCTGAGAGGCAGTGGGCCCTCCTCCTGAGAAGCCACCAGAGATGGTGAGTACTTCTCCGTGGATTGGCATCTCATGTGCCTGATCTTCCTCAAGCACTGCCAAGGTCGCGGCCGTAGCAGACCCGGCCAGGTAATCCTTCAGAAAGCCACTCTTCACCAGTTCATCAAACTGATGGCCCAGCGCCAAACAGTTGTTGATGTGGTGCCCAAACGTGGAACTCGCACCACGAGTCTTTGTGAGGTCCCAGCACTTTATCTGTCTTCACATGTGGCTTCAGCCTGTTAGCTATGTTTGGCACAACGATAAGATCTTTAAGCTCCACCACGAAATTGTGCCTTATCGGCCTATTCCCTTCCCTCGCCGGCCTGTTTCCCTCTGCTCGACCCCTAGGCTGGGGCCTCCTCGCCTCGTATGGGCGTCACCTCTCCTGGTTCTTCCTCCCCGTCGTGGCCTCGTTGACCCTGGCAGGTTATGCACGCGACGGTGCTCTCGGGCGTGTGGGTGCAACACTTGTGCGCTTCTCGCACACCTCACCCTCAGTGGCGATGTGTTCCACAACACGACGTCTTATCTCAGCGAAATTTCCGTGGCGGTTGCGAATGATCGATTCGCAGAAAGGCCCAGGGCACACCCCCTTTCTGAATGCGTAGACAATCATGGGCTCCTCCGTGGTACCAACCTTCACCATCTGATCCCCAAAGCGATTGATATACTCCTTCAAGGTCTCGCCTTGATACTGCTTCACGTCAAACAAGTCATACGAGACTGGTGGTGGAGCCCTGTTTGCTTGGTACTGCTCCCTGAATAGCTGGGAGAGTTGTGCGAACGATGTGATATGGCCATCTGGAAGGCTGATGAACCAGTCCATGGCCATGCCAGTCAGAGTGCTCATGAAGAGCTATCACCTTACGGCGTCGGAGCCGCCTACCAGCATCATCTGCGTGTGGAACGAAGTGAGATGTGCTTCGGGATCTTCCATCCCAGTGAAGGTCACCTTAGGACCTACGAACGTGTTACGAATTACCGCCTCCAGAATCGACTGTGAGAACAGCGTAGAGAATTCCCTTGGTGGAGTGAGGCACTCGCACTCATCTACCTAACGTAGCCCTGAGTTGTTGCGCAACCCGCGGCGCAACTCCTCATTCGTACGACAGAGCTCTTCATTTCTCACCTGAGACGCCGCGAGATTCGCCTGCATGCGTTCTTGTTCAACCTTCGATGCCGCCATCGCCTCCTGCAATCCCTGCATCATATCCATGACCTGCTACATGGTCAGGTCTCCACTCTCAGCGCGCGTCGAACTTTGCCTGGTGGTTCTCATTTTCAGCAATTTCTTGAAACTCTTCTAACGGTTACGACTGTTCTAACAAACTTTTCCGGTGGAAACGAAAAAAACCGAGAACGAACGGTGAAAACTTGGTGAAACTAAAGAACTAACGGTTGAAACTTCAGGAATATGAAGAAAACGACGGGAACTCGAACTAGATTGACGAACAACCGGTGAAAACTGAAAACAATCGGAAAACGACCAGTGGAAATCACGAGCAACAGCGTATCTTCAGCGAACTTCAAAGAAACAGGAACAAACAGTGATTTGAACTGAACTTCACGATGAACTGAGGATCTTGAACGATTCTTGAAACCTGATCTCGAAAACTGCGACTGAAAACCCCTAACACTTGCAGTGGGAGCTGATGTTTTAAATCAGGCCCCACGGTGGGCGCCAAATGTTCCTGTTGGTTGACTGAGACAGTCTTCGCGCGTCGCTCTAACTTGAACTTGAGGACTCCTTCGTCTTCAAATCAGATCTCCGCCTTGTGCCGTCATGAGAACCTGAAATGAAACGAGCAAAGGGCGCCCTCGCGGCCATTTGCACTCCGACGATCAAGTCAGCGAAGAAAAGAAACATCAAAACCTCCGTATCGGAGATCGTAACTTAATCGTGTACTGTCCCGTACCCGGGCATTGACGAAGTCAAGGTCAAAGTCAACGTAAAGCGTCGCCCAGGTAAGGCGTCGCCTAGCAGGGCATCGCCGAGATAGGGCGCCGCCCGACTGGGTGTCGCCAAGATGGAATGGCACAAGGGCAAGGTGACCACAGCGCTGCTCCCCGATACCCATGGGTAGGAAAGACCATGGAGGGGGCGACGCCGTGGGAAGGCCCCAAACCCTGGATAACCAGGGTTTAGTAATAAAGAGGAGAGAAAGGTGGCTTCAAGGCCATAGTAACAACACCAGTATAGGGCAGCCTGACTCGTGAAGTACCCCTGCCGCCCCAGAGACGCCTTTGGGACAGATACGACTCAAGAGGAAGGTCACGCCCAGGGTAACCGGGTGCAGGGTACAAGAGGAAGGCAAATACGCTCTCAAAGTGAGTGACTAGATGATTGGGGGCATGAGTTGGCACCCAAAAAGTCACCCCTAGCGCAGTAGCACTCCCAAGCAAGAGGACTCACACGTAGAAACGTCCCCAGATGGGCAGAAACGCCCCCTGATGGGGTCACGGCGTCGTGAGGCTCTCCACGTATACGACAGCCATGTCAGAATAGAAACACCCTTTAGTCAGGTGCCAGGTAATTAAAGTCATTCAATACAGTTTCCGTTTCGAGCATTCAGGTACTATAATGGCTCCCAAACGTTTCAACGTCTTAAATGCGCTACGTTTTCTAATTAGATACGCTGATTGAGTGCGTTACATTTGTAATTAAAGGCGCTTTAAGGCGCTTTAAATGCTTGGGTAGTTTAAATAGCGCTGAGAATGTTGGAAAGGGGGTTCGAACTTTTGGCAAATTTACCAGAACTCTCTAGTTGCTTGCTCGTGCCTTGAGGTTACGTACAAGGGACTGGGGAAAGATCTTTGCCTGAGTGAGAAAACACACACTATACACAGTTCTTTTACCACCTTCAGAGTGCCACACGCGGTGCTCAGAGACGGAGGTGCACAGTTTTGGTGTTTCTTGCTGGCTAACTTGAGCGTCGGAGTGCAAACGGCCGCTAGGGCGCCCCTTTGTCCTCTTTTTTTGCAGGAATCCACAGGTAACCAGTGGGAAGGAGTCCTTAGCTGACGGTTGAGGTCGCGCAGGAAGACATCCCAGTCAACCGGACGGAACAAATCGTAACTAACTCTGAATTCTCTCTCTCTGAGTGAGTGTGTAACTGGTAAAACGTGCAACTGATAGAACGTCCCTTAGTAAACTTTTCAGAGAAGCTTATATACCTTGACCTTTCAGTGCTTACCGCCACGTGTCCTTCTGACTTGACCGCCATTCCACGTGGAAAGCCTTGCCACGCTGTAACCTAACTTAGGGAAACTCCCACGTGTAAGTATTTCCTTATCTGGAGTGCACCTGGCGCGAGGGGTAACTAACTGGGTGCCAACTCATGCGTCCCAGCTTCTAGTCACTCGATCTGGGAGTGTATCTACCTTCCTCTCGTACCATGCACATGGTTCGCCCCTGGGCGTGGCCCTCTCCTGGGTCGTAT